>NW_007480581.1:6422-10166 GCF_000475195.1 Diaphorina citri
TTTGGGAAATGTCCGGGTTTTCGATGGAATGTCCGGGTTTTTGGAACCAAATGTCCTACTTTTTAAAAATTTGATCTGGAGACCCTAGCTGCACCTATCTTAACCAAATGTTGGATTTAGGCTCTAGGGTCCTCAAAACGTGTTCTGGCACTAAATTGACCATAGAAAATTACACCCGATTACATTACTTTCCTTTTCCTGAAAAAAAAAAAAAAAACGATAAACGATGGAAAATAAAATTAGCCGGACACTGATAACGTGTAAAATACCCTAAAAAATAGCCGGATTTAGGGTAAGATTTTTCAGTCCATGTGACAACACTGTCATGATTCCAGTGTTTTGATTATGATTTCGATTTTCGACTTCGAGTGACAAATTTTATTTTGCAACTTTCTCATTTAAATAAATAGGAAATTTAATACCTACATTACCTTATTTGGGCATGAATCTTGCGTTTTCTTCCATTATGTGCAATTTTATATCTGTATAAAATAAGATAACAGATTTTAGTACTCAAATAAATCAACTGTAAACAATAGTTATCTCAAGTGTTTTCTGTACCCAACTTGAGTTTGAAAATTGATCCAGTCTTCAGGGAAAAACCTACCGGCGTGTAATATTCTTCAAATAAAATGTCATATTCAAACAGTAAGTTTTACAATGTCCTTCTATAATAAAGTTCAATTTTTTAGCATATTGCAGCTTTCAAACAGTGAACTTTGATAATACTTGCGAGAGAGGAAAAATATGTATCAATAGGATTAGTCATACTTCACTGAACTTGTACACTTTCTAAACACATCTTTAGAAAAACATTTACCTACTTATACTATTGTAGATCATTATGGACAAATTTTTCAGTCCCCCATAAAACAGTTTGTCAACAAATTGGATTTGTAACATCGTCGACTGAGATTCAAATCCTCACAGAAAAATATAATAGGCAACATTTGATTTGGCCAAATGAAGCATCTTTCTTACATCATGTTGGTGAATAATTGCTTGATCAGATAATACACAAGACATTAAAATCTAATGATTAGATCATGTACTTATTTTTGTGTAAGCCATCATTTTTAATAATGCTCATTATCTCATTAATGAGTCATTCAATGTGCTTGATTTCTATATAGCCAGTAGCCCTCTATTAATTACTGATATTAATTTTCTTTCAGAGTACATTTTTGCCACCTTGCCAAGAACCCAAAGAGGACAACCAATAGTCCTTGGAGGAGATCCTAAAGGAAAGAACTTTCTTTACACGAATGGAAACAGTGTGATTATTAGAAATATAGAGGTGAGGAAACTGCTTAGTAGGTAATTTTCTATTTCCTAAAAATAATAATTTAAAAGAACTTACTTAGGTATATGTAAGTTGGTAGAAGTTGGAAGGATTTAGCTTAACGTGTAGGTCTCAAAGCAAGCAAAGAGTACCAAAGGCATTTTTTACCACCTAAACTACAGAGCTCCATTGTGTTCAAATTTTTAATGAAGGACAAAATTCCATGCTCTAGCTCTGCCCTTGACCACTTTGCCACCAAAGTAGTACTACCCTCTTCCATTTACCTTTTCACACTATTAAAAAAAAAAATAATAATAATAAAATAAAAAAATAATCAAAATCTCAACTCTCCTCTTCCCAACTGATTTCTGAAATTTGTTTTAAAATTCACAGAACCCTGCTATCTCTGACATCTACACGGAACATTCTTGTGCTGTCAATGTTGCCAAGTATTCTCCCAGTGGCTTTTACATTGCCTCTGGGGACATTTCAGGGAAAGTTAGAATTTGGGACACAGTCAACAAGGAGCATATTTTGAAGAATGAATTCCATCCTATTGGAGGACCCATCAAAGACATCGCCTGGTCACCCGATAATCAACGCATGGTAGTTGTTGGTGAAGGAAGAGAAAGGTTTGTTAGAATTCTACCTAAATCAAGGGGATTTTACTTCTAAGCAATTTCCTCAAGATGATCATAATACAATTGGGAAACTTTAAACAGGGAGGATACCAGCCTGAAATTTCTCTTGCTAAAGAAATAACAAAGGTTGAGTGCAAAGGGCATCCAAGGAAGAAGACTGTCGTGTGAAATATGTAAATTTATTATTATGTAATTTATATCATGTAATATATGTAATTTATTATTTAGAATATTTGGGCTCTTATGAGAGTACAACAACAAGTACTTACACTTGAGCCTTTTGACAGCAATAAAGTGAATGGTTAAATCTATGAGAGGGGAAAAAAATGTTCCCTCTTGTTGGTGTATTAATTAATTCTGGGAGGGAAAAAATCAACTAATAGGTTATTTATTTGTTTCAACCTTAATTTCAGATTTGGACATGTGTTTATGTCAGAAACTGGCACATCAGTGGGAGAAATCTCAGGCCAGTCCAAACCCATCAACTCGTGTGATTTCAAACCATCTCGTCCATTCAGAATCATCACTGGTAGTGAAGACAACACCATTGCTGTTTTTGAAGGACCCCCATTCAAATTCAAAATGACCAAGCAGGTAAGTAAGTACCTACATACCTGTAGATACTCGGGTTCACTTATCTATTTAGTACCTACACTGTATGACTTCTAACCTTTTTATTTGTTAAAAAAATATTTAAAATCAATGTCAATTATCTTAGCTAGTTTGGAAGGCATGAAACGTGCCTTGTAAGCGCTAGGGTAGGTTTGGTTACTACCCGAGGCAAACTTTACCCTAAACAGCTCAGGTTTGTTCTCAAAGTGGCTGGCTTTCTCCTATCCTGTACTCCTTCTCCCGTCAATTTCAAGATAACTTCCTTTGTTACAGTTCCTTCTATGAAACCTCTTAATCACCTTTTATTTAAGTTTCTTTCTTGACCAAATTTCCAGGAGCATTCCAGATTTGTCCAAGCTGTGCGATATTCTCCGAGTGGTAGTCACTTTGCTTCGGCTGGTTTTGATGGCAAGGTGTTCCTGTATGATGGTGCCTCTGCTGATTTGGTGTCAGAACTTGGAAATCCTGCTCATAAAGGAGGCGTTTATGCCGTAAGTAGATTGTTTAGACTGTGAGTAAAAGGATTTTTCAATCCCATGCTGGTAGTATAAACGAGGTATATATTCTATTCTAAGCACAACAAGGTTTTTATCAGAGAGATTGAATGAAAGGTCATTCTACTTAATGAAAGGTCTTTGCAATTTTTCCTCTGTACTCGAAAAAACGTCGAGTTCGTCAATTTTCACTGCACGGGGAGTGGGAATTTCATCCCTTTGAGGTTACAATTTATGAATTTACTATCCTTTAAGTCCACATTATATTTTGTGTTTCATTACTTAGTAAAAAATCCTAATTGGTAAATTGAATCTAGACAACACTTCGTGAAATGAAAGAGACCTCTCACATTCGGACACCAATTTGAACTTCCAGGTTGCCTGGAAACCAGACGGTACCCAGCTGCTCACCGCCTCTGGAGACAAAACCTGCAAACTGTGGGACATCGAGACCAAGTCTGCAGTGAGCGAATTCCTCATGGGAAATCAAGTCGAAGATCAACAAGTCTCGTGTCTCTGGCAAGGCGACTACTTGCTTACCGTGTCTCTGAGTGGCTTCATTTCCTATCTGGATGTAAACAACCCGAGTACGCCAATCCGAGTGATCAAGGGTCACAATAAACCAATCACAGCGCTCGCTTTGAGCCCTGATAGAGGAACTGTGTTCACGGGATCTCACGATGGATTTATTACGAGATGGAACGCCAAAACAGGT
>NW_007480582.1:0-300 GCF_000475195.1 Diaphorina citri
GATAAAGTTCCATACCTTGGCTGGGATTGAACCTACACCCTCCTGTTTACCAGACGAGCGTCTTGATCACCGAGGCAGGTATATGTAGAATAGAAATTACCAAAGTATATTGTATAGGCTCATCAGGGCTGTTAAGCTGACAGGCTATTAGGGGCAGTAGAGGCTAAAAAGAAGGTTGATGAAACCCATCCCAAGAAACCCAAAATTTAAAATTCCCTTCGTTCGTTCAATTCTAATATTTCTATCGGGACCTTGTTTTAAGTGTTATTAAAACTTAAAATTCACTCCTTTCGTTCACTT
>NW_007480583.1:0-300 GCF_000475195.1 Diaphorina citri
ACTTTAGGTTAAGGTTTGAAAATTATTTATTTTTCCAGCTAAAATTCTAAGAGATGTAATGTGGGCAAAAAAAAAAAACGCTTCCAAATTATAAGACTTCAAATTTTAGCAGGAAAATTGAAGAAAAAAAATCTTCAAACCTTAACATGAAGTTTCGTTTCTATTCACCCCGTTTTTACATACATTATACCCAGTCAGCACACACGATTGGATGTAAGGCTAGAATCAAGCTTACAAATTCACCTGTGTAAGTTGGATGACATCCAGTCTGCAAGCCTAGATCCACTTACTACATAGTTG
>NW_007480584.1:0-300 GCF_000475195.1 Diaphorina citri
CCCCCCCCTCTTTTCTCATTTGAGATGTCTCATAATGTGCCACCGCGCTTTCGGCTTTCTTTTCTCCCACTTGGCCTGGAAAAAAATCCCGCCTTTCCCTGAAAAATTCCCGTCTTCTCTATTGAAAAATTTCGGTTCCCTCTATGGAAAAATTCCTTCCAGTTTCTCTTTACTCATGTAGGTACCCTGTTTTCTCTCCCTGATTTTAAAAATCCGTCTAGCCCTTCAACACTTTAACAAGCCATCACAGTCGTCCTTCTATAGTCTATCTGTGAAAAAAAAAAAAAAAAACTCCTCCTA
>NW_007480585.1:0-300 GCF_000475195.1 Diaphorina citri
GAGGTTAAATGTATGGAGGAGGAGGAGGAGGAGGAGGAGGAGGAGGAGGAGGTGAAAGGTAATATCAGTAATATGGGATAGAAATGAGATGGGGCATGGGTACTATTACCTATGTAGAACTGTTTTATTTTATTATTCTTGAAATTCAAGAGATACAAACATATTCTAATTATTTTTATAGTTCCAAGTGCAATGTATTTATTTTTTATTTAAAATTTAGATACATACTAGTATTATCAACTCTTTGAAGATTATGAGAGAGAGAGAGAGAGAGAGAGAGAGAGAGAGAGAGAGAGAAGA
>NW_007480586.1:0-300 GCF_000475195.1 Diaphorina citri
GTCCCTGAGGCTGCGAGGGAGCCGCTACAAGGCCAGAAGTTTAAACTTGGAAGATGGAGCAGGGGTTCCCTAATGTGACGTTGTTTTCTGGAGATGTTTCTTTTTTTATGCTGTACAGAATATAGAATATACCTCGTTTTTTTTATTCATAAAAAAAGAAAAAAAACGTACCAAACGTAACATTTATTATGGCAAATATGTCCAACTATCCATATTGATAGGTGTAAACGTAAACTCCTAGCAGTCAGCCTAGTTTAGCTTGAAAGGTAGCGCCCCTGCCTTGTTGGCGCTAGGCCGCGG
>NW_007480587.1:0-300 GCF_000475195.1 Diaphorina citri
AGCTTCATTTTTCTACTTTATTGTAGGCCAGGAAAATTGGAGCATCCACTCCAAGTTCCAGAGAGGGGGAAACAGGAAACTTCTCTGAAACTTACCTCATTGAAATCAAACTTGTGAGCACATAAGAAGATCAAGCATGATCGCTGAAAAAGAATTGTGTCGTCAGAGCCATACCACTTGGGACATAGTTGAAAATTGTACACATTACTTTCGTAATTGTTCGCTTGGGGAATGTACTTGAATGTTGTTATGCCAATTTGTATTATGACAAAACCTTGTGTGGCTTCCTTCAGCTTTTTA
>NW_007480588.1:0-300 GCF_000475195.1 Diaphorina citri
TCATTGTGGTACATAAGAATAAAGAACAATTTGATAACAATTTCCTAATAACAACAGGAGCTGATGGGATTGAAAATACACCTTATGTGCTTCTTGCTTTTTAGCTTTGAAGGTTGCTCTTTAGCTTTAAACATCAAATCTGTTCTATTCTATATACAAAATAGCGCAATTCCAGCATTTCTATTCTCTTCTTACTTGCGATGTACTAATTCTATTCTCTCTCGCACAACGAGAAATGAGTTGTTCTACATACTAAGGCTTGAACCCAGGATCTTTCTGGTAGGTACTAACAAACGTTTA
>NW_007480589.1:0-300 GCF_000475195.1 Diaphorina citri
AGGTAGACGCTCTACCAACCAAGTTAACTAGGCTGGCCAGACTCACTCTAATTCGTTCTCTTTTCCGGTAGCATCCAAGACGAGTCTGAAAAGAAATACGAAAGTAAATCAAACCAAGATGTCGCGAAGGAAAAAACTGAGAAATGGAAAGAAAAATGGACGAAAAACACCTTGGAGAAAATGATCCCAAATGGATTGAAGCTAAGAACATTTTGAAGAGAAAAGGCAATTATTTGAACAAAAAATGCAATGTATTTTCAATACATTGCATCTTTTCAAGAAACAGTTTAGTTGATTCAA
>NW_007480590.1:0-300 GCF_000475195.1 Diaphorina citri
AGTGGACCCTGTCCCTAACTCAATTGGCAAGAACCATTCAAAAGAAGTAATCAGTATAAATCTAAAATAATAATAATAATAATAATAAATAAAACTAAATTCCTTTATTCATTGGCTCCTTTCTGTTTAAGATTATCATCTCTAAAATCTCCAAAGATCGTGAGTTTGTGACAGGCATTTAAATATGCCTAACACAATTGAAAATTCCTTTTCACTATTGGAACTGTTACAGGCGGTATGGCGGACTACAACTATCTGTACCACGGCTGTCTAGAATTAACCCTCGAGATCTCCTGCTGT
>NW_007480591.1:0-300 GCF_000475195.1 Diaphorina citri
AAAGGAAAATTGGAGAAGGCAGATGATTTTCTAAACAAATAGGAAACTACTCCCGAAACTTTCATTTGAAATAGAGGTGAATTTACATAAATTTGAAATTCTTCAAAACTTAATTAAAAGAGTTGAAAGTAGGCTATCAAATCAAGTGCTTGCCCTTGTAATAGACATTTCATTTGGACTGTAACCTTTCACCAATGTATGATTCAGTACCATAACACAGCATCCATCCATCAGGATTACAAATTCCTGTCAGTTTCAAGTCCATGTTTCCTTCAGGAACGCTCGGCACCTCCAAGATAA
>NW_007480593.1:0-300 GCF_000475195.1 Diaphorina citri
TGGTAGGTACAGACATTTTTCAAACGATTTTTTAGTATTATTATTAGTATATATATATTTATTTATTTTTTTTTCGTTTATTGTTATTATTTAAATCTCTCTCTCTGTCTCTCTCCCTCCTTTTGTTATTCAGTGGTTATCAAATGTCAGCATCTCCATTATATTCCAGTTATTCTAGCATTCAAATATTGAACCACGTTGTTATTAGTCCTATCACGGTTTTTGACAATTCCGTGAATCAGACGTCTAAAATTTCGTAGTTTTCTATTCTATTGTTTATAATAAAATCGACACTCACTT
>NW_007480594.1:0-300 GCF_000475195.1 Diaphorina citri
GGCGAAAAAAGGGGAGGGAGAAGAAATCTGCAGTTAAATGAGAAGGAGGGAGAAGAGGAGAGGGCAGGAGGAGGAGGAGGAGGAGGAAAAAAGAAGAAGGAGGAAGAGGCGAAAGAGGACGAGGAGGAGGAGAAGGAGGAGGAAGGAGGAGGAGAAAGAGAAGAACCAGGAAGGGGCGGAAGAGGAGAAGGAGAAGGAGGAGAAGGAGAAGGATCAAATTAGCAATTAGATTTTTTCTGTGTTAGCCTTGATTACATTTTAACAAAATAATAATCATAATATACAGGGGAGCCAGCGGCG
>NW_007480595.1:0-300 GCF_000475195.1 Diaphorina citri
CGGAGAGGAAACAACCACCTCCATCAAGGGAGGTATCGCCGTGGTGGGAGTGCGGCTCGCAAATGATGGCATAAAGGAGCAGGTGGGATCTTCTCTCCTTTGGTCACCGGCTTGAGATACATCAGATTGAATATCCTTGTTAATCTTGAGACGTTCTTGGGCGGATGTTTTCTCAACAGGGCAATTCTTACTAATGTGACCTTCAGCGTTACAGTTAAAACATTTTACCCTGTCAATGACAATAAAAATCTTATAGGTCATGTTCTCGTGGTACAGGTTGAAAGATGCGGGAAGATCTTC
>NW_007480596.1:0-300 GCF_000475195.1 Diaphorina citri
AAAAAAAAAAAAAAAAAAAGACATGGCTCATCTTCTTTGAAATAGCTCGCTTTCTCTTATCCTGTCTTTCTCTCTTCGATGTCGGGACAATGAGACCTCCGTTGTTACAGTTCAAACCTATCTCTTAAAAAAAAGAGAGCAATCTCTGCCATTTAACTTACCCCCTCGAGATTCTGAAACTTCTGGTTGGGTGGAAGAGCTCAATAAGTGAGAATCCTGCCATTAAAGCCTAAAAAAGCTCGCGGCGACCCCATTAGTCGCAGTGAAAAAGTGGCAGAGGAAGATTTGATGGCACATTCA
>NW_007480597.1:0-300 GCF_000475195.1 Diaphorina citri
TGCCACTTTGCGCTTCTTTCTCCATTCTAGGAGATACCTGCTTCTCTCGTTCTTCTTTCTCCTCTTCCTTTTTCTCTCCACACACTTCTACACACACTTTCTCTGCTATTAACTTTCTTTTCGGTTTGATTTTCAAAGTCATCTCTTTTTTTTTTCGTTTTCATTTTCTTCTTCTTTTTCTTCATCTTCTCAATTTTCTTTTTCATATAATTCCTTTTCCTCCATAGCCTACTTCTCTTCATTTTCCTTCTCCTTTCGTTTATTTTTCTTCTGCATTATCTCTTGACTCCCATTAACTTT
>NW_007480598.1:0-300 GCF_000475195.1 Diaphorina citri
TCACTGAACGGAAGCCTGGAGCTTCCAGAAAGCAACTTTTCTCTTTACACTTCGTATTTTGCTGTCAAAATGACATCATCTTTCGAGTAAGGCCTGCAGCACATTGAGAGGATAGTTGCGCGACTTTTAGTAGTCGCCTGGAAGAGCAAATCTATGAAATTAATTTAAGCAGACTACACATCAGACAGACCGCATCCGTCGGACCAGTCCGTCGGACCAAATTTTGGTCCGCCGGACTAATGTGTAGTTTACGCCGGACCAAATTTTACGTTTTATCGGACCATTGGTCTGGTCCGGAGG
>NW_007480599.1:0-300 GCF_000475195.1 Diaphorina citri
GGAGAAATTTTTTTTTTTTATTATTATTAAATTAATTAATTATAAAGTGTAGATATCAATATCAGAATTGTCTAATCTTTTGTAGTCTGCTTTCGAACGACATTTCATAACAAATTTTGTTTTCCAATTTTTTCAATGGTGTTAGCAAGAAAAAAAGGTGGTTACTTGGTGTTAATAGAGTTCCCAATTCGAAATATGTACAGGAATTAGTCGAAAATAATGATGATAATGATTAAAAAATTTCTCCCATGCACCACATAATGCCCGCCTGCCCAACAGAAATAATGATTTTGTACAAAC
>NW_007480600.1:0-300 GCF_000475195.1 Diaphorina citri
TTGTTCACCGGTTGCTGTCTTCAGGGTGTATTTGTCGGGATTCTTCAGGTTTGTCTCAGCCAGGATGTCACGTCTCAGTATTGATCTTACGGCAGCAGTGTCGATGAGAATGTTACAATCTCGTTGGTTCACCTTTCCACGAATAATCAGGCTGTCATACATGCCACGCACACTACGGACATGAATTTTCTCTGGGCAACTTGACGGTTGAACTTGCCCACACTCCACAGGGTTGACTGTGACCGTCTCTGGCTTGTATTTCTCCTCCGCGTCGCTACGCCGCTCTACTGGTGACTGGGA
>NW_007480601.1:0-300 GCF_000475195.1 Diaphorina citri
AGATATAAAATTAATGTGTCCAATGGGATACTAAAATATGAGTAACCATTATATCTTGTACGAACATCATTATATGCCTTCGCTATACACGGCTTTCCTTCCTATATTCCTATAATATACAGGGTGTTCCCAAAGTCATAGGCTGTATCGTTTCAGGCCTCTTTTAGTGTAGGGCAGTGGCGTAGCGTCCATGTAGGGCGTGTATGGCGGCCATACACTCGAAATTTCACTCAAATGCCTTTAAATATTGACTTTAAATAATTAATGTATTTTATTAGATAAATAAAAATTATTATCCCT
>NW_007480602.1:0-300 GCF_000475195.1 Diaphorina citri
TATGCCATCAGGATAAAATCCGCCCCGGGCGGAAATCGAACCCGCGGCCTAGCGCTTACAAGGCAGACGCACTACCAAAACTAAGCTAACTGATAGTAATGTTAACTAATCTTTATTGAAGAAATAATAAAAAAAAAAAAAATCCTGTATACCTAATACTAGTACATATTATAAAATATAAATCATTGCAATTTATTGAACTAGCATACGTAAATAAGGTTTCTTTTTATGTAGTAATGTTTTATTCAATTTCATTCTGTTAAACATCTCATTTATATTGCAACAATTATACTATCATAC
>NW_007480603.1:0-300 GCF_000475195.1 Diaphorina citri
ACAACAGATAGATTTAACTGTACTTGATTTGTTTGAACCTAATGTTACAAATCACCTTCCTCTTAATAAATTATTTTATATCACTGCTGGGATTCAAACTACACTGTACCCCCTCAGTTTTGAATTCAATTCCTCAACTCTAGCCAAGATTACTTGGCCCATCCTAAACCGCAGTCAACCATCATGAGGACCTGTGCTTCTCCTTTGAAGCATGATAAACCTTTTGTAACCTCCATCTAGCCAGGGTGGTTAGGGTTTGGCTGTTCTGATCCCTATTTATAGTCCCTGACATAGCTTGTA
>NW_007480604.1:0-300 GCF_000475195.1 Diaphorina citri
AATCCATGATAGCTCTCTCACCCATGTGCCATATGCTGAATGGCTCAGTATTGGCGATATTAATTTAAACGTGATCTCATTGGTAAACACACGATACATAGAACGTGTTATGAACCGTTTCTCACAAGAAAGTTCGATCTGGAATCTCTCACAAGTTTGGTCTCTCATCCACCAATAGGCATCGAGAGAAGCAGACCAAGAGCTAAGATAAATTACAGTGCCTAGGCGTCAAAGTTCACCAGTGTACAAAGACTAGGAAAAGTGGGCGTGTCCAAGTTTGCAAGCCGAGCATAAAATTGA
>NW_007480605.1:0-300 GCF_000475195.1 Diaphorina citri
TGACCTAGGCTAGTGCTAGGGAGCGCTCCACATACGGACTAAAAAACACTCCTTGGAAACAAAAGTTGAAACACTAATTAGAAATTAGCAGATAAATAGACAAACGGACGGACGGACCGGACTGTATGACAGCCAGAGAGACAAACAGGCAGTCAGACATATACCTAATATATGTATGTATATGTATACAGATGAGATATGTACATGGATCCAAGTCTTTACAGTAATAACAAGCTGGGCCCGTCCCTCCGGGAATTTTTTAGCCCGTAGTTTATTCGATCGTGGTTAAAGAATACCTAT
>NW_007480606.1:0-300 GCF_000475195.1 Diaphorina citri
TTTCATCTGGAAGAAAAGTTCAAAGTTTTCTCATTTTCCTGAAGGATTTCTAGTTTTATCTGAAAGTTAACCTTCGTTTCCTGTTCTGTTTTATTTTTCAGCCACGATGGCTGCTCCTGTCATTATCGAAGCGACAACCAAGCAAACCTCAAGTGTAAGTAACTCCTTATCAGTTTCCATTCAATATTGTCGAGATAAGATTACCAAACAACCATTTGACTAGGATTTCTAGCATCTATGAAAAATGTAGAGGTTGAGTGTACTCTTTTACCTTTTCTAATAGGGAAAAAAATACTTGAT
>NW_007480607.1:0-300 GCF_000475195.1 Diaphorina citri
GACCATCTGGAAAACATCAGTAGAACTGTCCCTTCTTCTCTTAGGTACTTAAGTCAGTATGTATGTAGGTCATTGTAGATATACCTAATAGGTATTACCTACATATTGCTAGTTAAAATAGGTCCATTTTCGTTAGTACGTCTCGAAAATACTTGAATTCTTGTAAACCAACACCTTTTAGAGATGTGTAGAGTTAGTGAGTGAGTTATAAGAACTACTCTTTACAGAATTACTCAGTAGAATAGTCAGATTCTAACTCATTTTACCTATAAGGGTGATTTACTCCACTAAAATTGATGG
>NW_007480608.1:0-300 GCF_000475195.1 Diaphorina citri
TTATTTTGTTCATTTCACTTTTTTTTTTTCAATTCATCCTACCAAGATTGGCTCATTCGGGTCAGCCAAATCTTCAAAATGGACCTAGAAGCCTGCACCTATCATGTTCCATTTTAATTAAATGGTCTTCTTTATGACAGCAATAGGGCTTAACATGTTATAGTCTGTATTTCAGCAATGGGCTTACATGAGTACAATTCTAGTCATAGTATTCATGTTGGCATCCTGCTGTTACTATTACAGGGTGTGTTGAAAAACAGAGTCAAGTTCCCAAAATAAGTAAACAAAAGTGTTCAAATG
>NW_007480609.1:0-300 GCF_000475195.1 Diaphorina citri
CGGATTTCTGCTAAAGTGTGAACTAATGATATGTAATTTAAACCAATAAAATAGATTTTAGACTAGGCTAGTACTAAATAGGTATGTATATTGATTCGTATCTAGACCGAAAGATCTGGTAACTAAATGTGTAAGAATTTCTTTGTTTCTCCATAACTCCAGAACGGTCAATCCGATTTTGATGAAATTTGGCAAACATCTCTAAAGTACATATTTCTTATTTAGAATAGAATAGAATATACCTTGTTTATCCTGCCAGAATGAGACTGAAAAGTCCCTTTGCTCCCGCAGTCTAAACAA
>NW_007480610.1:0-300 GCF_000475195.1 Diaphorina citri
TTAGGACAAAGTTCGTCCCTTGCAGGATTCGAACCCGCGACCTAGTATTTACAAGGCAGACGTACTTTCCAAGCTAAGCAATCTTGATGGAACTACCAGTTACCAAGTGATGTGAATTCAACATAAATTATAGGTACATAATGAAAAACAAAATGGCAGACACATAGCACTCAGCTTATTATGATTACTATAATATGCTATAATATACATAATATGTGGGGATCTAAGATGTTTGATCGTGACACGTTGACTGATTGATACACAAATTACATATGCATATCAGATATCCATCACACTACT
>NW_007480611.1:0-300 GCF_000475195.1 Diaphorina citri
TCAGTCGTTTACCGCTTACTGTTCTTATTAAATGTACTTTTCACTAGTTTAGTTACAAGTTTTATAATCGTCACGTCACTGATTGTCAATCTTTTTAGTCAATTTGGATACAAGTGCCTACCTTTATACATCAATTCTTTTTGGGGTGTCTGTAACTATGGTCACTAACAAGAAAGCCCAAACCTGACTTATTCACCTTTCTCCACTAAATTCTTTCTTTATTAGTTATTTAGGATTCAAACTGTCTGGGTTTTACAACCGGTGACTCCAGCTCAAAGGTCACTATTGAAATATCATTTT
>NW_007480612.1:0-300 GCF_000475195.1 Diaphorina citri
TATGTATATTTCTTCCATCTTTCTATTCTATCTTTTCTTCCCTTGTCCTGTTGCTCCTCTAACTTTTTGGTTTTCTCTTGGTTTGTATCATTTGGTAATACGTAATCTTGATAACTTCGTCCCTGACGCTCTCCTATAGAACCATAGGTACCTACTCGAATTTCATTTTCACGAATATGATGCTTGATGCACGGCTAACAATTCAATTAACGTTTGCCACTCCGCTGATTTGTGCAGTATGTTCTAATTTGTGTCAATGTTCGTGGGTGTTGTGTTCCATCACGAGCGTACACTTGGCTG
>NW_007480613.1:0-300 GCF_000475195.1 Diaphorina citri
TCACCGTATCTATTTAACTTATTCATAGAAAAGAGCATTGATGAAATGAAAGAGGTAACATCAGGAGTAAAGATAAATGGTCAAAACATCCATTGTATTCGTTTTGCAGATGACATTGTTATCCTAGCAGAATCAGAAGCAGATATGAACAATATGTTAGAAATCCTTGCAAATACATTGGAAAAATACAAATTGAAAATCAACGCCCGGAAAACAAAAACTATGTTAATATCCAAAACGCCCAATGATCATGATTTAAACATATCGCTTAAAAACACCCTTATAGAAGAAGTAAAAGAA
>NW_007480614.1:0-300 GCF_000475195.1 Diaphorina citri
TTGGTTCCTGAACTATAACTTGGTTCCTGGACTATAACTTGGTTCCTGAACTATAACTTGGTTCCTGAACTATAACTTGGTTCCTGAACTATAACTTGGTTCCTGGACTATAACTTGGTTCCTGAACTATAACTTGGTTCCTGAACTATAACTTAGTTCCTGGACAATGACTTGGTTCCTGGACTATATAACTTGGTTCCTGGACAATGACTTGGTTCCTGAACTATTAAGTTAGAAATGTAGTAGAGTTGAGGGTAATAGTCAGCCGAACCTCTCCTTGACCAGACACATGAGTTTCTT
>NW_007480615.1:0-300 GCF_000475195.1 Diaphorina citri
TGTCACAGTACTTTTAGTTGAGGGATGGTTAGGGAGAACACAAAATAATAATAAGGGTAATCATATTAGTGTCTTGTAGCTTTGTGTAAAACTACATTAAATTTAATAGCTTACAATTTTATTACAATTCACTAAATACGCGTAGGTACTTCTGTACAGACGAGACGTGGATATTTAGATTTTGACTTACTCGGGATCTTACTTTCTCTTTCGTAGTTTCTTTCTCTCTCTCTCTTTCTCCATTTTCTCTTTAAAAGAAAGGGTAAATGCGGAAATAGTAATAATAATCAAATACCTATG
>NW_007480616.1:0-300 GCF_000475195.1 Diaphorina citri
CCAAATATTTTCATTTTTCTGTTGCCATATTTACCTTGTGTAGCAGGGAATATCCCTGTGTAGTGTGTACCAACTCTCCAAAATGCTATTTTAGCATCCAGGTTAAATGCTTTATTATATTCACCCCCCCTTTTTTTACTTTTTTGAGCCTGGTCTGTACTTATACCTAACTCTAACAAAAGATAGCTAATAATAATGTGATAACGCCCAATACCGGTAAGACATTGCTGTAAAGTACCCACTTTTCACATATGAGTTTTTGTTCAACATTCAAAGTTGAAGAAGAGAGCAAAGTTTGGA
>NW_007480617.1:0-300 GCF_000475195.1 Diaphorina citri
GGCCTGTTTAAACTGTTGGCATAATGGGACTTTTTAGTCTTAGCCGACAGTATAAATAAGGTATATTAAATAAATAAACAAAATAAAATTATTTTTGTTCCGATTACCCTCTTATCTCCCGCAGAGGATCCTGGATGAGGATAGTTCGGGATGTACGCCAGGCGTGTCTTCTAGTCATCAAGCCCCGGCCACCAGCACCGGTAGCATATCTCCGCTTCCAGACCAAGGACCCGGGTTCGATTACCTGTACGAGTTTTCAGAGACGCGTAAAGTTCTGGAGGAATTCTTCAAACCGGGAGA
>NW_007480618.1:0-300 GCF_000475195.1 Diaphorina citri
AAATCTGTGAGAAGAGGACGAAATAAAAATGAGTGAAACAGAAATTAAAAACCGGGTTGAAAGGGGGGAATGAGAGAGGGGAGAGGGGGAGGAGAAAGTTCATTATGTGTTGGAAAATTAAAAACAGAAGAAACAGACAGGGTAAGAAGCCTTGAAATAACATGGAAGAGTGTGAAATGAGAGGAAAAGAGCGAGCGAAAAAAGTTCCGCGTTCAAAATATGATGGCATACGGTATCCACTATCCACTTATTCCACTTTCAAAATATTCAAATAATTGCTTCTATGATTCACTCTGTATA
>NW_007480619.1:0-300 GCF_000475195.1 Diaphorina citri
TTTATTTATTTATTTATTTATCATGCTCATTTACAAAAATATTATGCATAATTTACATACAAATACTAATACTAATGTAATCTTACATACTAATACTAATGATCTATCTAATCTAAAAATAATCTTAAATAAACATAGGTAGCATGGTGAAATTAATGAAATTATTGCCTACCTTCTGCTCGTATTCGTAAACAACAAGTCCACTTTGAGGCTCAGGTGTAGGGGCAAACAGCCCTAAAAGATGGGTTAAGCTTGTACGGATCTACCTATTGCACTACTAATAGCTTGAGACTTTAGGAA
>NW_007480620.1:0-300 GCF_000475195.1 Diaphorina citri
TTGGCTTGATCCTCGATATTTCGTATCTCATTCAGCTGCTGACTCAGTTTGTCCACTCGGCTCTGGTACGCCTCCAGTTTGCTCTTGAAGTATTTCTCCTCGACTGGATCAGCATTGCATTTGCTGTACACATCAATCAGCACGTGCTGACATCTGGGAAATGATATAAAGTAAGCTAGGTATACATGTCAAAAGAGAGAAAATGGGTCCTTATTTTTACAGTCTTCTTCTTTTTCTTCGCCTTTTCTCGTGTACAGACGGGGTCGGCGCCTCTCAATCAGCCCTAACAACGGTGATTCG
>NW_007480621.1:0-300 GCF_000475195.1 Diaphorina citri
TACATAGGTATTCTTTAACCACGATCGAATAAACTACGGCCTAAAAAATTCCCGGAGGGACGGACCCAGCTTGTTGTTCTAGCTTTAAATCTTCCAGTCGGAAGTTCATTTACATATTGTAAACACTTGTAACTGTGGACTAACCTTAACTACTTGACCTTGGGAATTTAAATCAAGTTTATAAACTATAGCAAGAAAGTTTCAAATTTCAAGTCCATGGGGAATTGGAAATGACTGAGCATTATGAGAGTCCTGAACAAAGGTACAGTGAGGGAAATCAATCCAAGAATATTAAAAAAT
>NW_007480622.1:0-300 GCF_000475195.1 Diaphorina citri
TGGCCACATGTTTTTCTAAATGTATGCACACTGTGTGCCAAGTAAATGTCTTTATAACACGCTGTCCTATGTGAGGAACTATTTGGAAAACTTTGAGTACCTGGACTTAACACAAGCTGCCCAGTTTGAAGAAGCACTCTAAAGTTAATTAAATGAGCAATAACGAGAGCTTCTTGTGTTTTCTAATCTTTAAAACTTGCACTATCTAAGTATCTACATTGTAACATCGCCCTTATATTTAATGGAATTTACAGGTTTGTTGTAGGTGGCAACTATTTATCTTTGTTCCTACATTAGTAA
>NW_007480623.1:0-300 GCF_000475195.1 Diaphorina citri
TAATTAGTCCAAATCCTCACAGAATTTCAAGTCTCTCAATCAGCACCAATTTAAATACAATGTGATTTCCAACTCCTCTTTCAGATATGGCTCTGCGCGTATGTGAAATACAAGAACGCGTAATTTGCGCACAAAGGTGAGACGTAATTTGCGCAAAAATACACACATACCCGCAACCATCGAAAAAAAACTCGACCAACTCAAGTCTGGTATAAATTAAGTCTAGAAGAATTATTAGAATCATGTTTTGGTGAGTTGCATAAGAGCAAATGGACTTCAAAACTAATGAATGAAATACAA
>NW_007480624.1:0-300 GCF_000475195.1 Diaphorina citri
GGGAAACCGGAAACTATACTTGGTAGTCTAACTTCTAATATTCTAGCATAATTTACTCTTTTTTTATACATTAAATATGAAACATTCACTGATTCCATCATTCACATCAAAGTTTACTTAGCAGATTACACATCAGTAGAACATTCTACCACTGCATAATAACATCCACTACAGCACTACACTGTATATTCTACATGTCTTTCCTTAGTTCTTGGTTACATTTAGAGTATTTTCTTTGTTACAAGAGGAAATTCACACATGAGAACTGGTTAGTAGGTTTAATATGTACATATGTAGGTA
>NW_007480625.1:0-300 GCF_000475195.1 Diaphorina citri
AAATTATTACAAAAATAGTATTTTAAATCACATGAAAACCTCACGACCATGCGACCACACTGCTCTCAGAGCGACTGGTCTGTATGACCCAAATAGTGCTGCCGTGTCGTACGACCAGGAAGCTTGGCTCAGAAAGTACTTCATAAGAATACATAGAAAGCAGTAGGAAGCGGTCGCACAGCTTGGTCGTACGACCCGGTCGCTATGATCGGAACGCCACCTTAAGGCTTATTGCTTCAGGGCCCAGGCCATATACTATGTCACGAGAAAAGTATTGGCTGGACTAGAGATTTGTTAGTG
>NW_007480626.1:0-300 GCF_000475195.1 Diaphorina citri
TAGGTACGCGATGTTTCTTCTCTGATTCCATTATTTTCTAAAAACAATATCCAAAGCTATTCGCAATCAAATGGAGTCAGCAGCAATAACCTATGACCTGAACCTATAACTATGAAAGCATCTCATCTGTAATTCTGTATACTTTGGCTGCACGTCGAAGTGAAAAGGTTGGTCTGTAAACGTCAAGAGAAAAAATATCTTTTTTTCCTCCAAAGGTTTAATTAGACGGAACTGTAACAAGACCTCTCAAAAGTTGTTCCGAAATCGAATGGCAACTTAGAACCATCCAAAAGGGGAACT
>NW_007480627.1:0-300 GCF_000475195.1 Diaphorina citri
GAGTAGTATGGCAGTGCGGGACAAGTTGTGGACGAAATACAAAAGAACACGTCTCCCTCAAGACCGGGTCGCCTTCACTGCGCAGAAAAACGCCACGAACTATTTAGTTCGACGTGCGCAGCGACGGTTTTCTTTCAGTATTTTGAGAGGAAGTTCTAAGTCCACCTGGAGGAAATTAAATTACTTGGGCATTGGTAATTTAAAGTCTTCTCCTCCTGTTACGTTCACTCTAGATGAGCTGAACGACTACTTTACATCAGTGGTTCCCAACCCTTGTCCTCGTCTCAAAAGAGAAGTACT
>NW_007480628.1:0-300 GCF_000475195.1 Diaphorina citri
CATCTTAGGTCTTTGCCCCTCTGAAAATAACGCTCAAAAACGTTTATTGGTACAGTAAATTGGTGAAAATACATAGATGAGAAAAATACATACATATTGCCGGCGATATATCTACATAAAAAGTTACGAATAAATCAAACGTTAGTCATAAACATGCTATGACTTAGGCATACAAGAGAAAAAATATTGATAAAAATTAAATTAATTAAATTTTTAAACTCGTTACTCCAGCAGCAGGCTACTACTATTATTGTGGTCAAATTCTCAAATTATATTGAGGATAAAATTCCATACCTCGGC
>NW_007480629.1:0-300 GCF_000475195.1 Diaphorina citri
TTACGCGTTAGGTTTAGGTAGTTCGGTTTGCCACAAGAGGGCAGCACAGAGGCTCATGATAACAGCGTATGTACTGATTGGATCCGGAGACAACTGCATGGTATCCCTATGAACATGAACATATGAAACTGGTTAACATTTGAAGAACAATTTACTAAGGCATGGTTTTATTACTTTATGTTGGTAATTTTTTGAACATCAAAAGACAAGACTGATAGAAGGATCTGTATCAACTAAGATCATATCGTCCCAAAATCGAAGAGAAAAGAAGGATAGGATAGAACAAAGCCGGCCGTTCCA
>NW_007480630.1:0-300 GCF_000475195.1 Diaphorina citri
AGCCAGTTCATATTTTACAATTTGAACAGAAAGAAGGAACAGTTAGGACAAATACGAAAAAACCCCTTCAGAAGTTTTTTTTTTACAATTTTATATGTATATGTATAAGGTGTCTCTCTCCTGACCTCTCTCCCCCTCTCCTCTCTTTGTTTCCCCTCCCTCTCTCTCTCTCTCTCTTTTCCCTCTTTCTCCCCTCTTTTCTCTCCCTCACTCCCTTCCTTCTCAATCTGTCTCTTTCCCTCACTCCCCCTCCTTGTCCCATCTCTCCCTCCCTTCTCTCTCTCTCTTGTCCCTCTTTCT
>NW_007480631.1:0-300 GCF_000475195.1 Diaphorina citri
GTATACCTTCACAAGAAGTAATAAAATCTAGGACTTCGGTGTTTTCACTAGAAAAAGATTTACCATTATCCAGATGGGGTGATAGTAAATGAGATATTGCCGTAAAACCACAGTGGGTTAGTTATCCAACAAAACTAGGTTTAGCCTCAAACTTCTACGATTCTACCATCCAGATTTAGAATTTACATTCCACATTTCTGACACCGAATCAGCGATTCCGGACCTCGAAAAGGCACACATCAGACCCAAGTGCCGAGTCCAGTTATCATCATAAAACTTTATTTACGACCTCACATGATA
>NW_007480632.1:0-300 GCF_000475195.1 Diaphorina citri
AACATAATTGTCAAATATCCACTTCATTAGTATCTACGCATCACTACCCTGACAATGGTTCTCATAAGTATAATGTTCGGATTGCAGTCGTCACCTTGGTGCAGCGGCCGTTCATATGTCCACCGTTCCCCGACCAGGCCCAAGTGATGATTTGGAGCCTGGACCGTCCAAAAAAAAGAGAAAAAGAGTTGGTTAGGACTTTGAAGTTAATATATGTACAATTGTACATACCTATTTTTCTACAATTTTAATTTTACCTTTTTTATTTGTTATTAACAGTTTATTAAACAAGTATTTCGT
>NW_007480633.1:0-300 GCF_000475195.1 Diaphorina citri
CCGCAGCCTAGCACTTACAAGGTAGAGGCACTACCAAGTAATTTCGTGTTGACCCAGCAACTAAAGGTGTGTCCATACATTGTCAACCGTCGATCGACGTCGACTGAACCGTCCACACTGCCTCGACAACATAGTTTCTCCTCGTCGGTCGACGACCGGTCGACTATGTTTAGACACACTTTAAGAATAGAATAGAATATACCTTGTTTATCCTGCCCGAATAGGACTGAGAAGTCCCTTTACCCCAGCAGTCTAAACAAGGTCTCGTATATTTGATGGGTTAAAGAATAATACATACAA
>NW_007480634.1:0-300 GCF_000475195.1 Diaphorina citri
CGAATGTACCAGTTCTCATGTTTCCAAAAGATTACTGAAGTTAAGCAACGTTTAGCATGATTAGTATCCGGATGGGTGAATATCTGTAAAATTGCGCGCTGCTGAATTTCACGCTGGGTGATCCCGAGAAAAGTTCATGTGAGGAGGCGGGAAGCTTTTCGCCAAAATGGAGGGTAAAACTTCCGTCACATGAAATCCTTTTTTGGGCCCCCAAAACCCTCGGAGGTCTTTAGTTCATTGGACCAAATATTGCTTCAAGACGGAGTTTTGAATAAGACAGCATGACAGCACCCGATCATG
>NW_007480635.1:0-300 GCF_000475195.1 Diaphorina citri
CTTCTTCCCCTTTTCTCGTGTACAGGCGTTTTTCGTCAGCCTCTCAATCAGCTCTAACTAGGGTGATTGCTTTGGGCTGACATTTAGTTTTGGCTACAAATTTTACGAGTGGATGCCCTTCGCTCTCATCCTTTGCTATTTCTTTAGCAAAGGAAATTCAGGCTGGTATACTCCCTGTACTAGTCCCACAGCCAAACCAAGCTGGTCTACTCCCTGTTTAACGTTCCCCGGCCAGACAAGGAAACTTTTTTTTTTAAAAAAAAAGAGGTTTGACAGAGGGAACTGTAACTACTATGGTCT
>NW_007480636.1:0-300 GCF_000475195.1 Diaphorina citri
ATACATTAGAATATCTGTCCTTTTTGTTTTTCCTCCATTTCTAAATTTTATTATCTTGGTTTTGTTGGTATTAATTGTCATTTTGTAGGTTGTGCACCAATTGTGTAAATCTTCCATTGCTTTTTGTAGATCTTCTAGTTTTTCTGAGTAGACCACAAGGTCATCTGCAAACATTAGACATTTGATCGATTGATATTTATGGAATATTTTTGGTAGACTTGAGATGTATATTAGGAACATGGTTGTGCTAAGTGGATCACCCTGTATGATTCCTTTACTTTGTTTTATTGGTTCTTTTGA
>NW_007480637.1:0-300 GCF_000475195.1 Diaphorina citri
GCCGTTTATATTCTCTTTGAGCCGTCCATAAAATTGCTTGTATCATTTTTTCGCCTCATTCTTCCTTCTGCTTATTCTCCATCGCCTCCTTCGTCTTCTACTTCTTCTTCTCGTTTTTCTCCTTCCCTTCCTCCTCCTCCTCTTTTCCCTGATTCTTCTTCTTCTTCTTCTCCTTTTCTTCTTCCTTCTGTTTCTTCTTCTTCTCCTCCTCCTTCCCTTAACCCTCCTCCTTCTTGTTCTTCATCTCTTATATTTTCCATTTTTTCTCTCCAAGACTCCTACTTATATGTCACTCCGATT
>NW_007480638.1:0-300 GCF_000475195.1 Diaphorina citri
TATCATTCTGAATACACCGCATAATCCACTAGGCAAGGTGTTCACTAGGGAGGAACTGGAGGTGATTGCAAAGTAAGTGGGGGAAAAGGAAAATAACCCTGGGATTCGAATTTGTGGGCCTTATTGTACAAACGAATCCGTTTATAATTTTATCATACTAATTGTTGACTAAGAGCCCGTTCACACTTGTCGTTCGGAAAAAGATCGTGTTGTGTGTAGTGGGAACACTCTCATTTAAATTACATTGCCTACAGGGCATTTTGTGTTGTTCAGGAAAAAAAAAAAAAAAAAAAAAAATCG
>NW_007480639.1:0-300 GCF_000475195.1 Diaphorina citri
GGAGGCGGGTCCCCTCGCCCCCCCCCCCCACCAAATACGGCCCTGGTACCTATGTACATAGTTGTGTAATATGTATGTTTATCTCATGTCAAATTGAAAACCCCCTGACACTGTTATTATTTTGCTGAGACCAGAGGAAGTGACCTACCATAAAAACCCTCTCTCTTCTCTTCTACCACCACCCACCCTGCAATCACCCTCCCCTCCATCATCTCAACTCTCTCCCCTCTGTAACCCTCCCTCTCCCTCCCTCCCTCTCTCTCTCCCTCTCCCCCCCTCTCTCTCTCCCTCTCCCCCTCT
>NW_007480640.1:0-300 GCF_000475195.1 Diaphorina citri
ACTAAAAACTGACCATCGAAAATTTGACCCGATTACATTACTTTCCTTCCTATAGGATAAGGAAAGTAAAAAGAGGAAGAAGAATAAGAAGAAAAAGAAAAATTAGAGAAGAAGAAGATCTTAGAAAAGTTAGGGTCTTTAAAAAGGGTCATACCATAAAAAAAAAGTGACAGCTCAGAAATTTTCAGACCAGAAATCTTACTCAGACACGTACCTACTTAGCTATGGGTATACCTACTAAAAAGTACCTTTAGAAAAAGAAAGAGTGAGACAGACACAGACTCTCTCTCTCTCGCTCTC
>NW_007480641.1:0-300 GCF_000475195.1 Diaphorina citri
CGTACGATGAGGAGGAGAAAGTGACCTGTGAGTGAGAAATGGGTTAAGTTGGATTAGTTGAACAGGGTTTAAATGTGACTTTTATTCAGTCATCATACGGAATTTCTCTTTGGACTAGTTTGGACCACACCCACTGCTAGTCCAAAGAGAAATTTTGTATACTCGTAATTACTGAAAAAAGTACCATAATTGAATAAAGCTCATCAGTCTAGGACGCGTTTCGTTCTTATTAGAACTTAACAGATCTCAGGTACATAGCTCTCAGGAACTCAACTGACGCAAATTGTAGGTAAAAAGCTG
>NW_007480642.1:0-300 GCF_000475195.1 Diaphorina citri
TCAGGCCAAATGTAGAAACAAATTCATATATCAGAATGAAATCATTCTGTTCAACATTAGAGCATTCATGGGTGTGTGTGAGTATGTGCATGTGTAGGTATGTGCATTGGATACGATACCTAACCCATAAGAGATGAACTTTTTTTTTTCTTGCTGAAATTTAACCGCTTCTAACTCCGGGCCGGTACTGAGTAAACATGTCAAATAGTATTGAAAATAGTAGGAAATTTTGTTTTCTAACTAATAGACACATCCCCGATGCACTCTGACTTGGAGCGACTGAGCTATCAGCGAAAAAGA
>NW_007480643.1:0-300 GCF_000475195.1 Diaphorina citri
CAGAAGGCGTTCACCACCAAGGGCAACCTCAAGGTAAGAGAAACCGAAATCAATATTGGGTCACAGCTCCCGAAAAAAGCACAACAGCACATAGGAGCTGTTGAGGGAAAGTCCTTCCTCAAGCAAAACATAAAAAACAGAGATCTGTTAAAACCATGTAAAGGTGTGTTCAGACACCGTCGACTATGTGTGAACACACCTCAAGATATCGGAACGACTTCGTTATATTGGGATGACTTAAAAATAGGTATCACAATCATGTTATCAGTTTTCATAAGAGAAAAACAGCAAATTTTTATT
>NW_007480644.1:0-300 GCF_000475195.1 Diaphorina citri
ATTCTAATACTCGCGTGGAAAAAGAAATAAATAAAAACAGTTCTGGCGTCTCCACCAATTGAACGAAGTTAGCTTGAAGCTTTAAGTTGACTTATGTATACCCAATACCCAATGTCACTGTGTTTCAGTCGATAACAAAATTACAAATCGACCATTCTAATGTTTTTCCTTTGGCGATTTCAGAGTCTAGCTGGGGGACTGTAAACAGGGGAGGATACCAGCCTGAAATTTCCTTGCTAAAAACTTGTAAGATAGAGCAGGGGTTCCCTGATGTGATGTTGTTTTCTGGAGATGTTTCTT
>NW_007480645.1:0-300 GCF_000475195.1 Diaphorina citri
CGTAACGACATACATTTTTGGTTCCCATTAGAGTCGCTCTCAACTTGTGCGACTGTCCGCAAACTGCGAGCTACCAGAAAACCTTTCGTGAGCTACCGGTAGTTCGCGATGGACGGGTTGGCGATCCCTGGACTATAGTCACTGCTCACGATTCATTGTCTGTTTCATTCGCTATGAGATTTTTAATTCATAACCCTCACCCTTCTGTTTACCGGGCGAGCACCCTTTTTAGTCCGTCCTTCCTTTATTATTACAATAGTAATAAAAAGGTATAAGGGACGGACTATTGTATTCGCCTCG
>NW_007480646.1:0-300 GCF_000475195.1 Diaphorina citri
AAAAAAAAAAAAAAAAAAAAAAAAAAAAAAAAAAAAAAAAACATCAGACTTGGATTTTTAAAGCCCATATGGATTTTTCTAAAAGCCATTAATATGTTAACGCGGTCTCTTCCTGATCCCTTATGTACTGCATCCATTTTATTTTAGGACTATTGCACTTTTAAAGGCCATAAATTTACTTTTTTTACTACTTGTTTCCCAACTATATATACATCAGGGTTAGAATCCAAATTTTCTCTTTGCTTTCACTCCTATTTAATCAATGTTCTTGTGTTTCCATGTTGTTTCACAGACAATCAA
>NW_007480647.1:0-300 GCF_000475195.1 Diaphorina citri
TTCAGTCAGGCTAGTTGGTAGGTGTTTATTTGTACTTGGCTACTTGGGGAGTGAAATTTTATCTTGGTGATAAGATTTTAGTATTGCTAAATTTCACCAAAATGTGTCTGCCTTGCAAATAAATTTGGTTTGTGATCTCAATTCTCAATGATCAATTAACCAAAGGGAGCTTAAAGACACATTATTTGAGAGATGGTGGGTAACAGTTGAGATTTTGTGGGTCCTTTTCCTGAAACCAGTCTTCAGTTTTTAGATCTTTTTTTCTTCTCCAAGGCACACAAATTGATCTACCTGGTCTTC
>NW_007480648.1:0-300 GCF_000475195.1 Diaphorina citri
CAGGATATGATGCATAATACGACTGCTGGGGGCGGGGGGCTAAAACAAAGGGTGGAGGATTAGCCTAATGGGATAATGGGACGTTTTAGGTCTATTCCAGCATTAGTTCTATTCCTGCAGTATGTCTTGGATCTAAATTTCACAAACAAAAGAAATAAATGGGCAGTACTCGTATTGTATCCCTTCTGGCCAAAGTAATGAGGGACAATAGGGACATACTACAGGATGGGCAAGCTAGGATACAGACCACACGAGTCTAATTCCATTCACTCGTCATTTAAATAATATTTTGTTTAAATG
>NW_007480649.1:0-300 GCF_000475195.1 Diaphorina citri
ACTTTTACCATATCTCTAACCGTTTAGTCGGTATAGCTGAAAACCGCCAAAAAACGGTCGAAATCCGTCCAAAAGCGACCGCCAAGCGCAGCACCTATCTTAACTAAACGTTTTCTGTTGCATCCTTATCACATTTGTGAACTACATACCAAATTTCAAGTCTCTAGCTCATACCGTTCCCGAGATATTGTTAAACTAGACCGAAAACCGCCAAAAAGCGGTAAATGCCGCCAACCAATGCACCGATCTTAACCAAAAGTTTTGTGTCGCATCCTTGTCACATTTGACAGCTACATACCA
>NW_007480650.1:0-300 GCF_000475195.1 Diaphorina citri
ACACACATGTACATTCCATAAAACTTAGATATAAAGGCTATTTATTGACCTTCCACATTAAAATGTCATACTTTCCGTGCTGAGTTACCTACAAAAGATCTAACCAGGTCGCAGTGACATAGGACGTTTATTATAGATTATAGCCGATGACACTACTTACACCAAAACTTTCTGTACTTTCAGAATGGAAGAAAAAGTTACGTCGTCAAAGGTCTGGCCTTTTCTCCCGATTCTACCAAGCTGGCTGTAGCACAATCAGACAACATAATTTTCATTTATAAACTTGGAGACGATTGGTAA
>NW_007480651.1:0-300 GCF_000475195.1 Diaphorina citri
ATTTGTTTAATTTAATGTTTTACTTTCTATTTTTCCTAACGCTTTCTCTACGAAGGGAGGGATACAGTTGGGAGGTTGGTAGGTATCATTTGAGACAAGTGTATAAATCTGTATGGTAATACGTGCCTACTTTTTTACCTCCTAAGCGAAAAGGATTACAAATGATCTCCAGAGACTCGTTACGATATTGTGGTAACAAAAAGGAAGTCCTTAATGTGAAGAATGCTTAGCTAGGTAGGACGATATAAAACTAAAGAAAAAAAAAAAAAAAAAAAAAAAAAAAAACCTGTTTTTTAATTT
>NW_007480652.1:0-300 GCF_000475195.1 Diaphorina citri
ATGATGCTAACTTTCAATGAATTATGATGATGCTAATTTTGAATTGTAAAAGAGTACCCTTCTCGTACGCATTTCAGATGCTGACATCAAAAATAGTCTAGGTAAAATTTTAATTATTCAGCATCAACGTGCCGAGAGCTTCATACACTCGAGTATTTTCAATTTGAATTACGTCAGACAACAGCGAAGATCAAAAGCTTTGAAAATGCCTTCTCATATACCTACATACAAACACATGGGAGTATCCTAGTATTTTCACAACAGCTTTCGAAATCTAATCTTCCCTGTGTGTGAAGATAT
>NW_007480653.1:0-300 GCF_000475195.1 Diaphorina citri
ATCCTCTTTCCTCATTATCTTTCTTTCCCCTCTCCCCCTTTTCCTTATTTTCCCTTCTCTCTCGCTCTCCTCATTTTCCCTCCCCTCTCCTCCTCATTTTTGCCCTTCCCCTCTTCTCCTCCTCTTCTCCTCTGCTTATCTATCCCTATTGGATCCTCTTTCCTCATTATCTTTCTCTCCCCTCTCCTCCTTCTCTCTATCTTCCCTTCCCCTCTCCTCATCTGATGCCCTTCCCCTCTTCTCCTCATCTTCTCTTCCCCTCTTCTCATCTTCCCTTCTCCTTACCTGCCCTTCCCCTCT
>NW_007480654.1:0-300 GCF_000475195.1 Diaphorina citri
CAAAAAAAAAAAAAAAAAAAAAAAAGTTCGCGTGTTGACTTAGGCCAGCCACTCATTATCAGGTAGACCTGACCAGGTGTCTTATCAAGTGACCTTTATTTATTTATTTTTACAGAAAATTCGTCTGAAATGCCCACCCCGGTACTACAGTGCATTTCTTCAGGGCTTATCAAGTGACCTGATCAGGTGTACCTGTCAGGTCTACCTGATAGTGAGTGGATAGCCTTAGCACCTTAATGGAAAGTTCTGTATGTCTTCTCGTTTGATGAGAGGCATACTACGAAATGAGCATGCTACAAC
>NW_007480655.1:0-300 GCF_000475195.1 Diaphorina citri
GAAGTGGAAACCGGGCAATCCAACATTATCCTGGATATCCAAGAAAGTAAAGGCTCTGGTAAGTGTCATTTATTTTTGCTCTTCCTTGCGGAACACTTCTGTAGAAACGGAGTTCCACAGGTAAATGTAAATGCAGTTTCTTTGTGTTATTATGTCACAACTTTGGTGCTCACTGCAGCATAGTAAAATTTTCCCAATATCTCAATAATCCTAAAATCCAAAGTTTACCTACCATGCTGGCACCGGTCGCTATGCGTATTTATATGTCATAGCTACTCATTTTCCTCACGAGGCTGAGTG
>NW_007480656.1:0-300 GCF_000475195.1 Diaphorina citri
GTATACATTATGTACATTTCATGGAACCATCAAGTATACTTATGTACATTTCATGGAACCATCAAGTATACTTATGTATGTACATTTCATGGAACCATCAAGTATACCTATGTACATTTCATGGAACCATCAAGTATACATTATGTACATTTCATGGAACCATCAAGTATACTCATGTACATTTCATGGAACCATCAAGTATACATTATGTACATTTCATAGACCATCAAGTATACATTATGTACATTTCATGGAACCATCAAGTATACTTATGTATGTACATTTCATGGAACCATCAAG
>NW_007480657.1:0-300 GCF_000475195.1 Diaphorina citri
AGAGAGAGAGAGAGAGAGAGAGAGAAGTTGGGAGGAGGGGGAGGGAGATTTTTAATTACATTTTGAGTTACGGCTTGGCCAAAGGAGTACAAAAGAGGGGAGGAGGGAGAGAGAAATGGGGTAAAAAAATATAGAGAGAGAGAGAAAGGAGGGAGGGGGAGGGAGGGAGGAAGAGAGAGAGAGAGAGGAAGGAGAGATAGAGAGGGAGGAGAGAGAAGAGGAAGAGAGAGAGAGCTGCCCTGTTTACACAAGAAAGCTCTTTTCGCAAAGCGATTTCATAGAGTTAACCCTTTTACATAT
>NW_007480658.1:0-300 GCF_000475195.1 Diaphorina citri
TGGAACTCGCTCAGAAAAGAGCCCATAGAGGGCCCCCAAAGGTCCAATTCAGTCTAAAATGTAAGCATCAGATATTGCTCTTTAGGTATTTAATTTATTTGCCAAATTTCATGAAAATGCATCAAAGTGTTTGAGTTATGGTGAAATGAACAAACACACAAACTGTACGGATTTTAACTTGCTGAAAATTCATTGATTTTTTGTCGCCAAGTTTTCAACTAGTTCAAATCCAGAACTCGCTTTTTCTGGCTTGGTAGATTTGATTTGATCTCATTTGATTGTAAATACTTGTCCGTGTTC
>NW_007480659.1:0-300 GCF_000475195.1 Diaphorina citri
CGTGTTTTGCCATTTGTCTTTGAGATTTAAGCCTATATCGTCTTCAAATACTATGTGTCTAATATCCACTTGTTCCCTTCAAACTTATTTCCCCCTGATTCCGTTTCTTAGACATCAGACATTTCCTATCTAAATATGTCTAAGCAAATATTATAACACATAGCTTTTGTATGAGTAAACAGGCCTGGCTTTACAAAATTGCCTTTGATGGAATAGCTGGTATGTAGAATAGAATAAACCCTGTTTATACTGCCAGAATGAGACTGAAAAGTCCCTTTACTCCCGCAGTCTAAACAAGGT
>NW_007480660.1:0-300 GCF_000475195.1 Diaphorina citri
AGCCACGGGTTGGAAAAAAAAAAAAAAAAATAAATAAATAAAAAAAATAAAAATAGTAAAAAAAAAATAAAAAAATGATATGTGTGAACGGACTGTTGGGTAGGGCCCGGTTACGCTGCTCCTGCTAACACCCCTGTCTGCTGAGGCTTGAATCAGACTTGCATCGGACGTGGTTCGGATACTGAGCACCTCATATGCATGTATGACAGGAATATGTAACTGTACTGGTGGATTTCACCAACACAAACAATATGGTTCGTCAGACTAATCGACCGTTAGTGATTATGCGCCATTTTTTCA
>NW_007480661.1:0-300 GCF_000475195.1 Diaphorina citri
TTCCGGGTGGCACCTTAGGGCAACCATTGCACGCATGTTGTATAACGTAGTAATTTAACAATAACGCATGTGCTAACTGCTAACTTAGTCCCTAATATTTACAATAATGCATGTGTGTAGGTACTTACCTTTTTTACCTAATTATTAAATCATGTAGGTTGTAGGTAGATATTTTTTATGCATGCTATTGATTGCACGTACTTTATTGATTGCACGTACTTAATTGCACGTACTTAATAAATTTAATGATAAACCTACCATATTTATAATGTACTAACACCTAAGTAGGTAACTAATGTG
>NW_007480662.1:0-300 GCF_000475195.1 Diaphorina citri
CCCGCGGCCTAGCGCTTACAAGGCAGACGCACTACCAACTAAGCTAACTAGGCTGGCAACGCAAACTTTGGTTTTGGATTCATTGCAGACATATTATAGTATGAATGATTCAAAATGGCTTTTATAGTTTCATAATTTTGAAATCGTAAATGGTGGTTTTACTGCTTCATTCATTCGTTTAGTATATGTATACGTACAAATAAGCACCTACGTAGGTACATACTTAGGTTATTACCTCTTTCCCTTTCTAAATTTCGCCACATTGTTCATTTATCGCCAGCCTAGTTAGCTTACAAGGCA
>NW_007480663.1:0-300 GCF_000475195.1 Diaphorina citri
AATTCCATACCTCGGCTGGGATTGAACCCACGCCCTCCTGTTTACCAGGCGAGCGCCTTGACCACTACACCACCCAGGTAGGGAACTCAGAGAACTGTAACTACTGAGGTCTTATCGTCCCGAAATCGAAGATGGAAGGCAGACAGGATAGGAGAAATACAGCCGTTCCAAGAACGAATCACTTACTTGCGAGCTACCAGGAAGTCGACTCTGGAGTTATAGTAGCTACAATACTTGGCTCCTGTAGCTTCTATCATCCATCTCACTCTATCCCGTTCCTCCTTCTCGAACCCAGTGGCG
>NW_007480664.1:0-300 GCF_000475195.1 Diaphorina citri
GCTGCTACTGCTCTGAGCGGAATACTCTGGGGAGCTGATGATCTGACTACTGCACACATTCATATCACTCAGGTTGGACGATGAGTCAACAGATGCCTCTGATGATAGAGGCAGATAGGGCATAAGAACTTTCGAATCCAAACCTGGAACATGTTAGGGGAAATGAAACCATTGTAATTTAAAGGGGTTTAGGTTGCTATAATTTAACCTAGTCAAAGGCATGCCCAAGCCAATGCATTTGTAATGCCGGTCCCAAGCCTGGGTTAATAGGGAGGGTCGACACTAGGAAGGGCAGTACTG
>NW_007480665.1:0-300 GCF_000475195.1 Diaphorina citri
GATTCTAGGGCATGGTAGGACATGGCATGGTAGGAAAAATAGTTGTAAAGTGATCTAGGGCATGGTAGGACATGGCATTGTAGGAAAAATAGTTGTAAAGTGATTCTAGGGCATGGTAGGACATGGCATGGTAGGAAAAATAGTTGTAAAGTGATCTAGGGTATGGTAGGACATGGTATGGTTGGAAAAATAGTTGTAAAGTGATCTAGGGCACGGTAGGACAAATAGTTGTAAAGTGATCTAGGGCATGGTAGGACATGGCATGGTAGGAAAAATAGTTGTAAAGTGATCTAGGGTATG
>NW_007480666.1:0-300 GCF_000475195.1 Diaphorina citri
TAAATAGTAATTTACATACCCAGGTAGCATGATAACGAGATAGTGAGTTAATTAAATCTGAGGATAAAAGCCGTTGTCCCTGGACATTTGAAAGAACGAGACGTACATAGGTTGTAAAGGAAAATTTAGTGAAGGGGTAAAAAAAAGTGGTCAGGTTTTATGCCATTTATATTTGTTTGGATTTCAACTATCTAAACTCTGAAACCACCAGCAACACTTAATAATAGAACAGTCGCGCTTACTTGGGTGATGTTTCAAAGTCATAGAGCAGGAAAAATGAGGACCAACGGAATTTTTCTT
>NW_007480667.1:0-300 GCF_000475195.1 Diaphorina citri
ATTAAATAGTAAATTATTAATAATAATAATAATAAACCGCAAACATTGGTACTTACTAGGTACCTACGCGTTTTTATATTCTACCTTCTTCCATAAACGTAGCAGTCGTACTGTCTTGGTACGTTATCAGAATAACAAACACATTGCACGTATGTCTTTTAGGCATTGAATAACATAACCCAAGTAGGTACCTAAATTTGAATAAAGATATGGCCAAAGTGAGTTTTTACTTTCTATTACTACAGTATAGCGAGCTATACTAGTAATGAAAGTATTGCAATCGGTCCAAATTTTCAAAAT
>NW_007480668.1:0-300 GCF_000475195.1 Diaphorina citri
CAGCCTTGAGACGCTCTGATTGGCGTTTCGTCACGAACTTGAACCTAGGCTAACACTAACACTAGTAACACTTTTGAATATGAGTTACCTACACTAAGTTTTGAAGTATAATTGGTTTGGTTTTCTCGTGTTGACCCAGCACCTAAATAAGAAGTATTGTGTTTCTTCTCGCCCATCATCTGAAGAGAGGCATACTACGAGATGGGCATGCTACGACACAGTCTAATTAAAGAAACTTGGTTGAATCAGCACCAGACTGGCCTTTGTTGAGGCTGACATTTGGTGCAAATATTTTACAAT
>NW_007480669.1:0-300 GCF_000475195.1 Diaphorina citri
TCTTTTAAACTCCCCCCTAGTCAGATTTCAGAGACTGGCTAACGAACTATCCAGCGATCTTGATTTCTTCTTCACATCAGTCCCTGAAATCAAACAGTTCTTCATAGACCGTCATCGTGATTCCAACCACTAGCTTACTTCTGATTTCTTGTTTTACTTTTTTTTATTATTATTATTTTTAAGTATACATATATTATATCATAGTTAGGTAAATGCTAGGTTGTTAGGTTTAGTTAGAGCTAGGGAAATTTGTAACTAGATAGCTAGTAAAGGGTCCGCCCGTTTGTGTAACTAAATAAA
>NW_007480670.1:0-300 GCF_000475195.1 Diaphorina citri
CTGGGCGGGAATCGAACCCGCGGCACCGGGTCGCCGCGACGTAAGAACAGGTACGAGCCATGCTCTAACGACCGAGCTGTCGGTGCTGGCTAAGAAGACTAACTTGTTTGAGATACTAATTGGAAAATGGTCCAGTGGCAACGCGCTTGCTGCCATGCAGAAGGTCCCGGGTTTGAATCCCACCATCGACAAAAAATTGTACTCGTTTTTCGATTGCAAATGTTTTCAACGGGTTACTTTCTGGTGTTCTCGTGTTGACCCAGCACCTAAATGGGAAGTATTGTGTCTCTTCTCGCTCAT
>NW_007480671.1:0-300 GCF_000475195.1 Diaphorina citri
TGCGTGAAACAAACGGAAAAACAGATTCACAATCAACTTCTTGAGGCGAATGAGAGACGATCTACGTCTTCAACTTCTCGAGGAGAAAGATCTGACGAGAGAGAAGAGGACAAGGAAAATAAGTACAGACAACTTTATTCAATATCGTTGGGTTAAAATTTAAAACTGGGACCTCACTTCCTTCGAGCAATTATACAGACAATACTTACGCTTATTACGTACACAGACAATACTTACGCTTACGTACTTTCCGTGCAGACAATGACATATGCACATAACAGACAATACTTACGCTTACGT
>NW_007480672.1:0-300 GCF_000475195.1 Diaphorina citri
AAAGAGGTTTGACAGAGGGAACTATAATTTTGTTGCTGAGGTCTTATCGCCCCGAAATCGAAGAGAGATTGTGTGAAAGGATTGTCCCGAAATCGAAGAGAGATACCTATCTAGATTACTACTTGTCACTTGCATGTAAGATACTTTCCATTTGAATGCAAGTTACTTGTCCTTACATTCCATGTCCACATACTCGACCTTTACACGAAGATTACTTTCTTGATTAGTGTGCATGAGGCTTTGAACTTCACCCAAAAAGTAGGTGCCTCAAATCACAAATGGACATGAGGAAATGTTTGG
>NW_007480673.1:0-300 GCF_000475195.1 Diaphorina citri
TCCTTCTAACTGACATTCTCTTGTAAAATTAATTGTTCTAAATGGAATTCCAACTGTGAACACAATAACATGTCGAAATGTGTTCCAAATTTCCAATCCAACAGAGGGGGAGGGAGGGTGAGAGAGAAAAGAGAGAGGGGTAAATTTAATTAAGGTCTTAATAGAATTATAAAGAGACAGGACAAGAAAACATGACTTCCTGATGGAATTCTCTTGACGTTTATTGAATCTGAACTAGACCAGTCCACCATTGAACACCGGAGCTAAGAAACGTCGGGCATGGTGAATATATGACAGGAT
>NW_007480674.1:0-300 GCF_000475195.1 Diaphorina citri
CCAAATTCAAAATTCTGCTTTTCCATTGGCTATTACACTTGTAAGATACTTTTCCATACTTTGGTGATTTAGGGCACAAGGAATAGGATTTCGAACATTTTCATAATGCCAGAATGTCTAGTCTGTGTGTTTAGGGTACACAATCAGTGTTTCTGTTTAGCACTGTTAGTACCTATAGAACAACTTGTTATAAGCTGACAGTCTAAATAAAGCACTACTTGTACTTATAATCACCTAATTAGTTGCAGGTTTGGTCAATTTTTTGATGCACCAGTTCATGGAAAGACCGCTACTTTCGCT
>NW_007480675.1:0-300 GCF_000475195.1 Diaphorina citri
ATCTCGGGATCTAGAAGTCGTAGAAGAAAAAGAAAAATTCCATTGGTCCTCATTTTTCCTGCTCTGTGACTTTGAAACATTACCCAAGTACTTAAGCGCAAATTACTGATCTATTGAATCATCTTTACAAAAAATTCCATTAAGATAAGGTTTGTTCTTGAAACAGCTGGCTTTCTCCTATAATATCCTCCTTCTCTCTTCAATTTCAGGACAACAAGACCTCTGTTGTTATAGTATAGAGATAGACTCTAGAATCTATAGATGTTACAGTTCCCTCTATCATATCTCTCTCTAAAAAAA
>NW_007480676.1:0-300 GCF_000475195.1 Diaphorina citri
TATACTTCAACATTCTCAAGAACTTCTGATACACAAATTTCACCATCGATCATGCTAGAGTCAGTGGAGGGGGTAACACTAGAAAGAACTTGTAATTCTTTACACCAGTTGGTGCATTCATTCAAATGGAGGCCAGTGGCAATGAAATACAATTTCCTTTTAGTTTCTTCATCCTTGAATGGCAGGAATTGCTTTGATGACAAATTAAACTTTGTCACTACGGCTAACTGATGTTTGCAAGGACTAACATCATATCCAACTTGACAGGAGCAGTGACCAACCTCAGAATTGACGAAATAG
>NW_007480677.1:0-300 GCF_000475195.1 Diaphorina citri
TCATGGATTGGATTCCACATTTGAATAGAAGGACCCTTCTCAGCAGATAATTTGAATACATTGGAAAATTAGATCAACCAGAGAGAAATAGGTTCCAAACTATCATCAGAGCTTTTCGTGAAACGTTGAACCTCAAAAATACGTGCACTAATCGACTCCTCGTAATGATTCACATAAGATAGGGTGTATTTTCTTTTCGAAAATTGACCTCTGCTCCAATAGGAACTCGTTTTTCGATTGCAAATATTTCAACGGGTTACTTTCTGGTGTTCTCGTGTTGACCCAGCACCTAAATGGGAA
>NW_007480678.1:0-300 GCF_000475195.1 Diaphorina citri
TTTTCTTAAAATGGTTAGTAATTAGCAAATTAGCAAACGTTTTTGACTGAACTGGGCCTTCAGGGCCCTCTTTTTCTGAGTGAGCTGTGAGCTTTACAGTTGAAAAAAACAAAAACCCTCTCTAGGTTCCGTATGAATTGTACCTACAAATACTCAACAATGTTTCGACTTTATCTCTTTTCGACACGTGGTTCTAATCTAAAGCCTGATTCACACTATAGAGCCAGTCAAGGTCCAGTCACGGTCCGGTATCGGTCCGATCAAATGATTGTTGAAGGCAAGTAAATGTGAGTGTACACA
>NW_007480679.1:0-300 GCF_000475195.1 Diaphorina citri
CTGCTTTGAACTCTAACGTTAGCTACAGGTACCCGCCTACCCATATGTCTATCAAAAATCATAGGTACCTCACCCGTACTGTGTGCTCAATGAAGTGTGGACTAATCTCAACGTCTGCTCTAGAGGGGGCAACATAGCTCTCTCAGTCCTTCTGTCCATATTTGAGGACAGAGAAAAAAACACAAACCCGACCCAAAGTTGTGACATTCATTAGAAATGAAAAGCCCATCCCTAAAGGGATAGCTGAAATACCGTTTTTCATCCTGTGGAGCAAAATATTCCGGCAGTCCTTCTCCGACC
>NW_007480680.1:0-300 GCF_000475195.1 Diaphorina citri
ATATGTCAACGTACAAAGTACCTTCTTCTGGGTTTGATTCTCGTCAAAGGTTTTTTTCGGCTCTCTCCTTGGTATCTAATGATGTCTGGTTTTGGTTTTGTACCTAGAACATTATCCAGTAAGTAGCTGCATAATTTGTTTTGCCGTCAAAGCAAAGGTGTAATAAATATGATTCAAAATCTTCAAATGCTCCAATGTTTCTAAATAGGTCAAAAGATTAAGATCAGATCATTAAAAAGATCATTGAAGTTAAAGCAACTTTGTTTACTTATCTATTTTCATCTCAGAGTCGGCACTGCC
>NW_007480681.1:0-300 GCF_000475195.1 Diaphorina citri
ACACACAAAGTCCATGAAGTCTCGCTGAGATGTGAGATCCTCGGAAAGGGTGACTCCGTTCTGGGTGAGCTGGTCTATTTTGTGCACCAACTCCGCGTAGTGACCGTACGTTTCCTGGAGAAAAAGAGAGAGTTTGAAAAGTCGGACCGCAAACAATACCTACTTTCCTATTTCTATGTTCCCCAAAAGCGCTTTCGGATATAGGTATTTCAAGGCACATTCTTTTACATAATTCCCTTATCCAGGAATCCAGGAACAGAAAAGTTTTTTCAGAAAATTTCCGTCCGACATCGAGAGGGA
>NW_007480682.1:0-300 GCF_000475195.1 Diaphorina citri
GTAGTAATGTGCATGGTGATGGAAATTAGTGCCCTACACGCCTTACACTTGACTTTAGACCACGCTACGCCACTGATCTTGGGGCCATTGGGATGGAGTAGATTGCTGATACTCGTAGATACTGATAACATAGTTTCACTGATCTAACAAGACTCCATTGAATGTTTGACCAACTGCGGCAGTTTAACTACTTACCTACATAGGTAAGTACCTATGTGGATTATTATTGTTTTGTGTACCCTTGTACCTTTACTTGCCTTATTTTAAATATTTAAGTCAGTATACACTGACTACACTTCC
>NW_007480683.1:0-300 GCF_000475195.1 Diaphorina citri
CAGGCCCTCCATTTGAAACCAGCAGACGGTCTGAAAATTTTTTGGAGTTTGTTAATGGAATTTTAATTGTGTTAAGTATGAATGCTTTTCACAAATGTCGTTCCCCGCTTAATACACTACGCTAAATTTTGTGACTTGATTTGGACTCGAACCACCAACCTCCAGATACAGAGTACACCGTGCTAACCACTACACCACTGAGGTTGGTGAGTTTGTTAAATAGGACTCTTAACCAATCTTTTAGGGCTGTTTGCCCCTACACCTAAGTCTCAAAGTGGACTTTTTGTGTTCGAATAGGGA
>NW_007480684.1:0-300 GCF_000475195.1 Diaphorina citri
AAAAAAAAAAAAAAAAATTGTAAATATAAATGTAAGTATTTGTCTTGATGCCAAATATTTGGAGAAATAAGTAATTGCCCAAACAGTACCGTGCCCAATCTGATTGCCAAATAAATTTTTACTGTGTATCCTACACATTGTTTCGCCCTTTGTGGGCGTTTCGAGGGTGATGTACGAGGGCTTAAGAAATTTTGACCTGACTTGGGCTTGAGCGACCAACCTCTGATCCGAAGTCCATGGCGCTAATTCCTCTATTTCATTCCCAGGGTTCCTCATACAAGCTTAAATACCCAAACAAGC
>NW_007480685.1:0-300 GCF_000475195.1 Diaphorina citri
CCTAGGTGTTGTTTGAGGTTGACGGTTTAAAAATTCATAAGCCCAGATGCCAGGTGTCTCGTTTTTTTTCTAGCGAACTTGTGTAATTACGTTCTATGGTTAGCGATCATTTATGCATAAGATTTCTCGCAACTAAATCTGTATAATTCGCGTCATCTGACAGTACCCATGACACCTAACTGCATCTCAAAACCTATGTAGATAGATACCTATATTCTATTTCAAAAATTGAGTTTTCAAGGTTTTTCGCCAGTTTCCAAGGACGAAGGTGAAAAAAGGGCTTAAACTATCCAGTCAATA
>NW_007480686.1:0-300 GCF_000475195.1 Diaphorina citri
ATAATCAAAATAAAATATATCGCTACAGAAATCAGGCTATATAATGTCCAATAACAAATAAAACAATATAGTCTCTAAACAAACCAATATGAATAAATAATGAATATGTCCAATAAACCCTAATTATTATTCAAGAGTGAAAACTTTGGGGAGGTTAGTAGAAAAAATAGAGTTTTTGCAACCAAAATTAGGGTCCTGTTAATTTGTATTTGACGAAAACTTGTTTCTGAACATATACAGAAACGAGTTTTTGTCAAATAACGTTGAAGATTCAATTAAAGGGACACTAATTCAGTACTG
>NW_007480687.1:0-300 GCF_000475195.1 Diaphorina citri
ATCTACAGTGAGTATAGAGCATAAAAGGAAATTGTGGGAAATGACAGTGTTACCTACAATGACGTATGGGTGTGAAACATGGGTGATGAGTGCAAAAGTGAAGAATAAGTTGAGAGTTACAGTGAGAGCTATGGAGAGATACATAATGGGAAAGACAAGGCGTGACAGAGTGAGAAATACAGTAGTGAGGAAAGTGACAGGTTTTAAGGACATCGTGAAAGTGATTATGAAAAGAAAGTGGAAATGGGCGGGTCATATTGCAAGGACTAGGGACGACAGATGGACGAAAAAGGTAATGGA
>NW_007480688.1:0-300 GCF_000475195.1 Diaphorina citri
TTTTGAACACTCACATGAATATTTTCAATTGAAACATTGTACGCTTTCTATTGATCAAACATGACTTCAATGAGTGCCCAAAGGAATGTGTATACGAGTACAAGGTGTCCCAGAATGTAGAATGCCTATGCCTAATGAATGGGGAAAAGAAAGATTGGATGAGTAATACGCTTGTATTGAAAATAATCCTATTACCCATTTCATAATATTAGTAGGTGCTTCATTTTAGAAAAGAATAAACCTTGTTAATCCTGCGGAGTTAGGAACTTGGGACTGAAAAGTCCTTTTACCTTTGTAGTC
>NW_007480689.1:0-300 GCF_000475195.1 Diaphorina citri
CCAGAAACACATTAGGTAAGAGGCGATTAGACTAGCATTCTAAATACTGTTCTAGCCTAGATTAAACGGTTTATCTCATATTACCTGGAAGGATACCTATAGGTATAATAATATAGGTATCTATCTACCTGTCTACTTTATCCCAATCCCGATGGAAGAACGCCAATTCGGTCCCATGACCTTTTTTCTTAAGGTAGTCGACTATCAATTGGGTCCCGGGCTTGGGAAAAGGTGAGTTGGTTCCCAAAAAAAAGGTCCATTTTTGTCACGTATGAATTGGTTCCCCTTCAAAAATTTCAT
>NW_007480690.1:0-300 GCF_000475195.1 Diaphorina citri
TCCTAACCAGGAAATTATACATCATTAGAATTTTCTTCGAGAACAGACTGAGAAAATATCTTGAGAACAAAACAACAATAGAGTTTAAAATAGAGCTATCTAATTTATGTATGTGAGCAGGGGCAATAATTATTTCTTGGGATAGTTTACAGATCTTCTCCGAAAGACCAGACCTAACAGAAAATTATTCATCCTCTGAGTTTAGTATTTGCACTATCCGTTCAGATTTTCATTTTCCAGAGCTTCAGCGAGGTTGGAACCCCAGAAAAAACAGTAGGGTAAGAAAAGATTTTACTTCTA
>NW_007480691.1:0-300 GCF_000475195.1 Diaphorina citri
AATGAAATCGAACTGGACTTGATTTTTAGTTTCAATGACATTGACATGGTATAAATGAGTATGTGTAGCTACCAGTACAGTACCTGACGTACGCAAGTATCACCAGTCACAACTAAACCGTCAATTTTCTCCTTTACTGGGCCATTTATTAAGTCGACCATTTACGTAGACCAAAAACGTAGCTAGCTAGTTCTTGTAAGATTTGTTAAACATTGAACTTATCCAATAGATCAGTTGCGCTTACTTGGGTGGTGTTTCAAAGTCATAGAGCAGGAAAAATGAGGACCAACGGAATTTTCC
>NW_007480692.1:0-300 GCF_000475195.1 Diaphorina citri
GCAGCAGATTCCACATACAGAAGGCACTGCTTTGGTTCCAAGCAGTTCAGGATAACATGAATATTACCCCTACTCACTCCTAACTCAGTCATTATTTTAGTCAGCTTATTCTTCTTGACTTTGTCTCGATCAGTGCGGAGTAAGTGGATGGGAAGATAGTTGTATGCATTGAGTGAGTAAATCTTGATGGGTTTTGTCTCTTCCTTAGTAACAGTGTATCCTGTGAATGGGAAATTAATACATGTAGGTATATTGAGAGAAGGACTAAGCTGATTATTGGGTAATCAAAACACAATATAC
>NW_007480693.1:0-300 GCF_000475195.1 Diaphorina citri
AACGTTGAAAATCCTCTTTCGCTCAGATAAGTGGTACTGAACAGCATCAGGTGTCTAAGCGCCGCTCTCCTTATTATCATGTAGTTTACAGCTTTGGCGGCCCAAAAAAGTTCTATAGCTCTGTATCTCTGTAAGATTCTTTTAAATGTGTTTCATTTTGAAGCTCAACCAGCTCCTCCTGGATGTCTTCTGGCACATCTTCAACGGAAAACCGAACATTTACAGGAGTAGGAAAACAAATATATATATTGGACGGCTTCGCGGACCACCTGAAACCTTCCCGCGGACCACCTAGTGGTC
>NW_007480694.1:0-300 GCF_000475195.1 Diaphorina citri
GGAAATTACAATTTAGAATTTAAGTATGTATTAACTGGTTCATGAAGAACATTGTGGAATATGGTAAAGTAAATCACTTACAATGAACAAATAGATCAGAATAGATTTGATTTTAAAGGGCTTTTAATAAAGAAGTAGCATGATAAACTGCATTTTTCCCCCAAGAAAATAACGGCTGAGCCATAATTGGATTTCTTTTGTCAAAGGGGCAGTATAGAACTAACTCGCACTTCGTGCTCGGGAGGGGGGCTTCGCCCCCCTCCACCCCCCGGGGACTTCGCGTGTTCGCTACGCGGGGTT
>NW_007480695.1:0-300 GCF_000475195.1 Diaphorina citri
AAGTAAAAAAAGAAAAAATCTACCTAGGTATTCTTCTCTTACCTGATGGTGTGCGGTTTCACACAAAACTTACATAGGTACGAGTATTGTTTTGGATGGATGTACCTACAATACAAAATTATATTGTGTTCTCTTTCCACTAGGTGAAGGTAGTAATGTAACACTACTTTCTTCGAGAGTACGTGAGAGGAGGAGGAGAAGAAGAAGAAGAAGAAGAGTTTCATCAGAAATTGTGGTGGCCCTGAAAAGGGCCTTTTTAAGTGAAGTCGCCGCGGCGCAATCGGTGGACAGCAGCAGGCA
>NW_007480696.1:0-300 GCF_000475195.1 Diaphorina citri
GAACGAACCGCGGATACCGCGAACGAACCGCGGATACCGCGAACGAACCGCGGATACCGCGAACGAACCGCGGATACCACGAACAAACCGCGGATACCGAGAACAAACCGCGGATACCACGAACAAACCGCGGATACCACGAACAAACCGCAGATACCACGAACAAACCGCAGATACCACGAACAAACCGCGGATACCGCGAGCAAACCGCGGATACCACGGACAAACCGCGGATACCGCGAACAAACCGCGGATGCCGCGAACAAACCGCGGATACCGCGAACAAACCGCGGATACCGC
>NW_007480697.1:0-300 GCF_000475195.1 Diaphorina citri
GAGTAGTCGGCTAGGAGTCCCGAGGTTGTGGGTTCGATGTCGAGATAGACAAGAAATGAGGGATTCATCTTCAGATATTTTTTTTAAAAGGGGTTTACCGTCACTGTATAACTCGTAGATTCGTACAAACTTAACCCATCCTAAAGAGCTGTTTGCCCCTACACCCTGTCTGGCTAGGGGACGTTAAACAGAGAGAAGACTAGCGTCTGGCTGTGGGACTAAAAACAGGGAGGAGAACAGCTAACCCTAACCAGCCTAGCAAGCTGGCAGTTCTTCAAAGGGTTCTCTCTGCTTTTAAAG
>NW_007480698.1:0-300 GCF_000475195.1 Diaphorina citri
ACACCGCCGGGAATCGAACCCGGGTCTCCCGCGTGCAAGGCGAGCGCAGTGACCACTACGCCATGGGAGCTGACAAGAAACGATACTATGTACTGTATAGAAGCGTCCTCAACGGAGCCTTGACCATAATAGTACCGACCCTCGCAGAAAATGAAGAAATTGATTTTTCCGGTCCTGAGGGAAACATCAGCAGGGGTACACAGCTTTGTGAACGGCTCACCCGGAGGCCAACTATGCAAAGTGGGTTAAGTGGGAGAATTCCCTGTGCATGTCTTACAAAGCCAACAACTTCCCCGGTTC
>NW_007480699.1:0-300 GCF_000475195.1 Diaphorina citri
GTTGAAATGTCTCCAGGAGTTTCGTGAGTTAACGAAGGACAACTTTTCGTTAATGTTACAGGTGTGGTACATTCTGTCGGACACTGGAATGGTATATTTGGAGTACAAAGAGTTGTACATTCTGGCCGACATTGAAATGGTTTGTTGGTTATATGAGTCCCAATTGTTACCTCCTTTTTGTCCACAACTGATTGTAAATTAACGTGCTTGTTTGTTGGACAAGTTGAAATGTCTCCAGGAGTTTCGTGAGTTAACGAAGGACAACTTTTCGTTAATGTTACAGGTGTGGTACATTCTGTC
>NW_007480700.1:0-300 GCF_000475195.1 Diaphorina citri
AAAAAAGGCAAAATTTCACACATTTATAATAAATGCCTAGAAAAGAAGTAAAAAATAAAATAGAAATTTAAAATCCCAACATGTACAAAGGTCTAAAAGGAAAGTACCACGGAAGAGGATCAAAAGTACCCATGTCCAATCGAACAAGAGTGTATGAGACCTTCACATCCATCTATAGGAAGAGATATAAGCACATGAATCGGCCAAATTTAGGTTGGTTTACCAAGCTATTTGTATCATTTATCATCATCTTTAGTGGCAACCTCTTTGGTGGCTATTACCATTAATATCTTTTTTATA
>NW_007480701.1:0-300 GCF_000475195.1 Diaphorina citri
GTGGAATGCTAGATTAAAGTGTCGAGCTTCCTGATACAGAGTTACAAATTAGAGTTCTGGAACCCAGTCACTTGATTGGACTTCCGGTACCCTAGTTTTTTCTCAGTGCAATAGCTCTGGGCATACGATACGGTCGCATAAGATTTCACCTTGTACAGGATTGTCCACCAAGAAGAGCTGTTTGGTAAAGTATACTCTCTAGTTAATCAAGAGTTGAAACTCGAAATCGTTTCCTTTTTCGTTCACTGGTTCAATGAATGACAAATTAATTTAGGATTGTTGTTTTGCCCAGTCGAGTCG
>NW_007480702.1:0-300 GCF_000475195.1 Diaphorina citri
GAGATTCTTCAAACTTGTAACTTGGTGTTATCACTGTTACGTATCTTGGGTTCAATGCTCGGTTCGATTGATTAGGTATCTACCTACTATCTTTCTATTAATTGTCTCGGATTAGGTTTCTCTCGGTTTGATTTAATTTAATTTAATTCACGTAAAATGACGAAAAAGTTTTCAAATTTTCAAAAAAATTGTTTAATTTTAAAGATTTGCAAAATATGTTGTTTTTTTTTAACTTTGTTTTGTTGTTTCTATTCGTAAATATTTTACGTCATACAGTTGACAGCTGATAAATGTTCTTGA
>NW_007480703.1:0-300 GCF_000475195.1 Diaphorina citri
TGAGGGTCGTAAAGTTTGATATCTCCTCGTAAACTATAAATTGTCCCTAAAACTAGAAATATAAAAAGAAACTACTACTTGCCAGAAGTTAGACGTTATGCATAAAAAATCTGGTGTGAACATCACACGACTTTCCTTATCCTAATTGTTCTCTAAAATTTTATAATATATCTAACCGTTTAGTCGGTATAGCTGAAAACCGCCAAAAAACGGTCGAAAACTGCCAAAAAACGGTCAAAATACCGCCAACCGCAGCACCTATCTCAACCAAACGTTTTGAATTGCATCCTTGTCACATTT
>NW_007480704.1:0-300 GCF_000475195.1 Diaphorina citri
TACAACTTTTCTGATGACAGAATGTGACACTTAAGGCTTTTACTTCATATTGCAGAAAGGCTGTTTTTATCAAAATTCAATTTTCCTCATTAGGCCCCTTGTTCAATAAAACTCTTCAAGTAAGGTTAGTGGTTTATTGGTTCGGTCTATTTCGGCTCTCTTTTTTCCTTCAAAAAGGTCACTTACACCAAAGACACTCCGAGGTGACTGGGTGTTATTACACTTATCATTCATTATTGCGAGACACTACATTGTTTTTTTTTTTTTTTTTCGTTATGAAAATATGTAGGTACATAACAA
>NW_007480705.1:0-300 GCF_000475195.1 Diaphorina citri
CGGTAGTATGGATCCAGACATAGTTGTGCAAGGGACGATAGCTGAGGGAGAAAAATTTTCAAAGAAAAAAGGATTATTTATTATTGATCATTCATTGTAAATTTACATTCCAATAATCTCATCTGGTAAGCTTATTAACTTATTATAAACTCAGGAGCAGATTTCTGTATTCTAGAAAAAGGATAAAATATCATGCCTCGGGGTTGAACCCAAGTCTTCCTATTTACCAGAAGAGTGAATTGACCACTACGTCATGAGGTTCCTTAATTATGGACCTTCATAAAAGTACAGTGTTCAGTA
>NW_007480706.1:0-300 GCF_000475195.1 Diaphorina citri
AATAAGGTGTAAAGTCTGTAAAGTTTCCAGTGATAATTTTCCCCAAATTCGGGAGACCTTTTAGACATGATCCTCCTGGGAGACATTTTCCACCCAACCACTCAAAAGTTGGCTAGCACAAAATCAGAAAACTGCACATGTCGCATACAACCATTCAAAAATTGGGCGGAAAAAATTTGAAAACTTCACATGTGGACGAACCTTGGAAAATCTCTCCGTCCACAATGGATCTACCTCAATCAAAACTTGATGACCCGAGTCCCAGCATCAGTAAGCCTTAGGAAATTATCTTCGACAATT
>NW_007480707.1:0-300 GCF_000475195.1 Diaphorina citri
TGGTCCCTTGGATTCTCGTTTATCCAGGTTCGACTGTATTTTGTTTATCTGTTTTTAATAATAGGTATGTTACCTATTGTTTAATAGTGGCTAAATCGCCAGCTATGGGTTCCGGATTTTGGTGGTCAATCAGTTTTGGGAACTAATAAAGTCAGTTTAATTTGGAAAATATTTGTGCACCACTAATAAGTCCCAGTTCTTGATCAATTCTCGGTAATGACGTTTTGTGATGGGCTACTTATGAGAGGTTCCAGAATTATAGTTCCTCAAGCACTGAAAAATGACATGTTACATAAATGC
>NW_007480708.1:0-300 GCF_000475195.1 Diaphorina citri
CCGGGCGGGAATCGAACCCGCGGCCTAGCGCTTACAAGGCAGACGCACTACCAACTAAGCTAACTAGGCTGGCTAAAGGGAAATGTAACACATTTCAATTGAATAAAAAAAAATATGGTTCATCAACGTAATAAGGTAATATGTACATACATCAATAATACGTACCTATACGTGTAGGTAATTACTTAATAATTATATTATTGATTATATTAAGTCTTTGCATTGAGCTTTATTATATGATTATCCTTGATATTGCCTGATAAACGGCCATTGCCCCTGAAGTAAGGAATTGAACGAGCG
>NW_007480709.1:0-300 GCF_000475195.1 Diaphorina citri
CGATCTCAGCCCGGTGGTCCGCGACAACGTTTCACACTCAACTGGAGTCCTCACGTTATCCGAACCACCCCTCATCGTATTAAAAGAAATCTGCAAATTAGGCCCCCCAGAATCCAAGGCCATTGACGCGGACGAATCCGTGCCGTGGGATTCAGAGCTCATGCTCCTACCCACCTGGGGTAATTTGTTTTTCTTAGCAGACATTTTCTCCATGTTATTTGTTTGTTGTCGAGGTGTTCTCCCCGGTTTTTCTGTCGGGGGTTTCTCCCTTATCCTTTGGTGGCGCCGCTCGACCTTAAC
>NW_007480710.1:0-300 GCF_000475195.1 Diaphorina citri
CACTTTTTAGACTGATTTCGAGGCCACCTTGAAGATTAGGTAGGTACTTCGATAAAATAATGAAAACTTCAATACAATAAATTATTAAAAAAGAAAATGATTCTTCTCAAATACAGGAACAAAATTTTAAAATAATATTTTACTATTACTTATTCATTACAAAATAAATACATATTGTTATTAGCTTCACCAAAGAACGACGCATCACAAGCAAACTTCTGTACGAGTAACATACTTACATGGGTAGCGAAATACTCAATTAATATTTTTCGTCATCATCATTGATGAAAAGGGGACAAA
>NW_007480711.1:0-300 GCF_000475195.1 Diaphorina citri
GTGTACCTAAAAATAGATGTACCTACCCTACAACTCATTACTAGGTACTATCTTAAAACAGAATAAGTATGTGCATACATATGTAATTATGAAGGTAATGTAAGTTTTACTGAGCTATATAATTTGCAGGACTATTATCAGTAAGAAAGCACTACGTACAATTTGATGTTGGGTGTAATTCAATATGCACAAGTGTAGATTAGATATACCTACTTACACCTAGTTAAGATGATGAGAGCATCATAATTCATAATATTTTCAAACCTATATGTAAATTTTCTCTGAACCACCCAGAAACTC
>NW_007480712.1:0-300 GCF_000475195.1 Diaphorina citri
GTTATTTCAGGGCCAGACTCCGCCTCCAGAACGTAAGGTACATCGTGCATGTTCTCTACTATCACGCCATGCTGGAAGTGGAAAAATAAAGCCTCACGTCACGTGATCTCATGGGGAGTCAGAAAGATGTCACGTAACGTGAGGGCAACGTAGCTAGAGCCATCGTGAACGAAATCAACTATAGGTATTATATGGGAATCTTTGAGCCACATATCTTTCTGGCTCCCTATGAGGTCACGTGACGTGAGGGTAGTGTGTTTCTACCTTGAGTTTCCTACCTTTTGGGGCATTGATTGCACC
>NW_007480713.1:0-300 GCF_000475195.1 Diaphorina citri
AAAAAAGATGAAAACTGACACCAATTGAAAATTTCAAACTTAGAAGTCTCAAAACACCTTCGATTTCCAGACAATATAAGTATTTAGGGGGGGGCGAGGGGGCACGGGCACCCCACTTAATTAATTTTCCACTTGCACTGTGAGCCGTACTCCAAAAATTTTGGAGCATCCGTAGGTCAATAGGGACCGAATCCAGGGCCGTATCCTAAGCGGGGAGGCACCCTTTTTGAAAGTTGGACCGTAGGTCAATAGGGACCGAATCAGGGCCGTATCCAGGATTTTGTCTAGGGGGGGGGGGGG
>NW_007480714.1:0-300 GCF_000475195.1 Diaphorina citri
GCCAATAACATTAATAGAAAAAATTAAAAAAATCAAAAAGTGATTTTGGGGGCCAAGGTACAACCAGGCACCCTATATCCTGAGGGTACGGAAATTAAAATAGATGAGGAGAGGTAGAAACTGAAGAGAGGTAGAGTAGGGGTAGGAAGGAAGGGAGAGGGACTTAGGGTGGAGAAATTAATATGGATTGAGGAGAGATGGAGAGAGGTTCGAAGGGGTAGCATAGAAGGGAGAGGAACTGACTAGGAAGAGAAATGGAGAAGAAAATCCAACCCAAGGTTGAACATTTTGGGGTAGGAG
>NW_007480715.1:0-300 GCF_000475195.1 Diaphorina citri
TTCCACATCACTGTATTAAAATGTCTCTCCTGAAAAGTAGCAAAAATCACATAGGCCGTTCTTCTTGGGAACGATTCTCGTATTACTAAACTGATCCGGGTCCAAAATTCCGAAGGCCACTGCCTTAACTACTACCTACACCAGTAAGATTGGTGAAATATCCATCCACTTGTATCCAACTATCCACCCACCTGGCTGAATTTTCCCATCCTGTACCTACGTTCCATCCTATAAAATGTAAGTATTGTAAGTTAACAAAATCACCACAAAGAGGCAGGTCCAGAACTATTAACTATTTCA
>NW_007480716.1:0-300 GCF_000475195.1 Diaphorina citri
TTTCAACAGCGAAAGTTCTATAAATTGCATGCCACCTTATCTTTTTCACTGGAATTTGTCCTGCGCCGCGAAATAGCACCATTTTGATGTCCAAGAAGATCACCCGTTCAGACACCTAACAAGCGCAGACAATGTTATTCAATCCGAGATGCTGTGCTCTTGTACGTAGGTGCGTATATGTGTAGGAGCAAGATCATTATCTGCTTGCAAAAGGAAAGGCCTAAGGATATAAAATGATGGAAATTCTGTGCCCTTGTTTTAAGTGCGTATGTGTACGTAAGAGGTCAAAGTTTGCTTTGA
>NW_007480717.1:0-300 GCF_000475195.1 Diaphorina citri
CCTCAAAGCGCGGGGCCCCCAAAAGCGCGGGGCCCGTGGCAGTCTGCCATTCTGCCTTATGGGTAATCCGGCCCTGTCAATTGTACCCTGTTATACCTAGGTAATTTATTTATTTTGAAACATTTTACAATAAGATAAAATAACAAACTATTCATACCTATTGAAAAAATAACCTCATTTTCGTTAGATACCCTTTGATAGCAAATATGGGTATTCAGCTAAGAAACAGGGGTCTGGAACTAGAACATTTGTGTAACAAAAAATAATTGTAGGCACCTTTGAACACTTCATTTTCACTTA
>NW_007480718.1:0-300 GCF_000475195.1 Diaphorina citri
TTTTTTTTTTTTTTTTTTTTTTTTTTTTTTTTTTTTTAGTAGGTAGATCGGAGGTACCTATGTTATATCAGCACAGCAGCGATCTTGATATTGCTGTAATGGGTAAATAATAGATGTACGTACGCAGATTTACATTATTGATGTCTTTATTACTAGGAGCATATAAATCAAAAGAACTTGAAAATCACATAGGTACCTAATAATCAAGATTGATAAAGATACACACATAGGGTAAGTGTACCATTTATTCGCCCACCTAAAAAACGTACCATTTATTGGCCCACCTGTACCATACGCCAC
>NW_007480719.1:0-300 GCF_000475195.1 Diaphorina citri
ATGTGAAAAAAAAGGCCAAGTTCCTATCCAAAAATGTCGGCCCTTAAAAGTGGTGAGATCAGAAAATTAAGGCCAAGTGTGCATTCCCAATTTTTTGTGTCTGCTGAAATGCTGGATCTCAATTCTTTCCACTTTCTCTCAATTTCAACTTGGCAATGTTTTTCCTTCTCAAATTAATACTTTTAAAATATCTTTTTTGATACTCAACTAAGCCTTTGGTCAGTAAAAAAGCGGTCGAAATACTGTTAACTGTAAAAATACGGGAAAATACAGCTAACCGTTGTTCCGATGTTCATAAAA
>NW_007480720.1:0-300 GCF_000475195.1 Diaphorina citri
CAATCTCTATCTTTAGTATCAGTAGACCTATACCTATAAGAACATCTATCATTAGCATTACATTCATTACCTATTGTGTCCTCAGGTGAACATAAAAACTAGGCAAGAACGTAAGTAGGTATACCTACATAGAAACTAGTAATAATACTTACCATATTTTCTTGTCTAACAAGTCGTTTGATGTGCTGCAATTTATGGCACTGCCTGGTGGGAAAAAGTTAGGCCTGCCGCACATTGGAAGCGTAGACGCGTGACTTTTAGTCGCGCGAAGTCGCGTGAAAATCCAAACCTATGAAAATG
>NW_007480721.1:0-300 GCF_000475195.1 Diaphorina citri
ATTCTCGTTTATCCAGGTTCGACTGTATTTTGTTTATCTGTTTTTAATAATAGGTATGTTACCTATCACCTATCGTAGGTACCTATGTACGTATCGTACCTATGTGATTTCGCGATTAAGTTCGCGGATTTGGCGATTATGTTCGCGGATTTGGCGATTATGTTCGTGGATTTGCCAATTATGTTCGCGGATTTCGCGATTATGTTCGCGGATTTCGCGATTTTGTTTCGCGGATTTGGCGATTATGTTCGCGGATTTCGCGATTTTGTTCGCGGATTTGGCGATTATGTTCGCGGATTT
>NW_007480722.1:0-300 GCF_000475195.1 Diaphorina citri
GGGAAATTGTTGAATCGGGCCGCTTGAACGTATTTTTCAACGAAATACTTTCAGTTATTTCAGTAAGGCCCAGTAATACAGCTCCACAATGTTACAAATTTGAACATTCTTTAGAGACTGTGCCCCAAACAGTACGAGATGTAAATCCGAGGCTAATAAAAACGATTTTTCCCGGAAATGATCGAAAATTGTTCGTTAATAAAATACGCTAGAGGTCAGGTCAATACGCTTTGTTTACAATGTTGATGCCTAACTGCGCATGCTCCTTTTTGCATAACGGTACAAATGTACAATCGTGAA
>NW_007480723.1:0-300 GCF_000475195.1 Diaphorina citri
TTTGAAGTTTTGACTTAATTTACTCATTTCCCCTTCATTTTCATAAGTGGAAGGTCCTCATCGATTCTTCTGTGATAATTCACCTATTCGCGGTTTGCTCGTGGTATTCGCGGTTTGTTCGCGGTATCCGCGGTTTGTTCGCGGTATCCGCGGTTTGTTCGCGGTATCCGCGTTTTGTGCGCAGTATCCGCGGTTTGTTCGCTATATTAGCAGTTATGGGTCCGATCTCAGGCAAACGCAGATTTTTTTCAGCTCTTTTTTTTTACCGCAAATAATTGATGAAACCAAAATTTTCGCCTG
>NW_007480724.1:0-300 GCF_000475195.1 Diaphorina citri
GCAAATGACCAATAATTTCATACTAATAAACAGCTCAGGATTATGTTTGAAACGTTACGGACAAGTTAAACCTCTGAACGTGTTAATATGGTTGCGGGAGTTGCAGGTACAACGAACACAATGATAACTTTTTAGCTCCCATAAAGGCACAAGGCCATACTAGTTGGATATCCTAAAAAGTTTCACTAGAAATAATCTGAAATCTATAACTTACAACAGAGTTACAAAGATAAAGAAGCTCAGAAATTCCAAGAATGAGATTTTATCTTGAAGCACCCACCTCAGAGAGCATCTCAATCA
>NW_007480725.1:0-300 GCF_000475195.1 Diaphorina citri
CAGGAAGGGCCATTTGCCATCTTCTACTCTGTACAAAAGGGGAAGTTTGCCTTAATTAAAGCGACTTGAAAATTCAACCTTTCCTTCCCCTCCTTCTTCTTCTTCTTCTTCTCCTCCTCTTCCTCCTCCTCCTCTTCCTCCTCCTCTTCTTCTTTCTCATCCACCTGCAACTTCTATTTTACTTCGCAAGGATCTTCTTCAAGAAAGTTTTCTTCTTCAGGTTTTTTTTCCTTCCAATTTTTGTGAACTCAAAAGTTAATATACGTTTTTTTCTCCTTTTGCTCACTCTGACCTGTGAGT
>NW_007480726.1:0-299 GCF_000475195.1 Diaphorina citri
TTGAGTATTATTTTACCCTAACTTTTACCATATCTCTAACCGTTTAGTCGGTATAGCTGAAAACCGCCAGAAAACGGTAGAAATCCGTCCAAAAGCGGTCAAAATCGCCTAGGGCAGCACCTATCTCAACTAAACGTTTTCTGTTGCATCCTTGTCACATTTGTGAACTACATACCAAATTTCAAGTCGCTAGCTCTTACCGTTCTCGAGATATTTTGTTTACACACACACGGACCAATGGCTGAAACTTTGGATTTAGGCTCTAGGGACCTCAAAACGTGTTTTGGCATCAAAAACTG
>NW_007480727.1:0-299 GCF_000475195.1 Diaphorina citri
ATATGCTATTATTTTTGGAATGTCTGTTTAAAAGTTACCCCAGGCCTGAGTTCTATGCATGCAATAAACATAAAAAAAATCTCGTAGGTACTTTGCAATTTTACAAAAGTTATGACGTAAAACAGAGGAAAACCCTTTGAAAAACATTCCATAACCAATATACTCTAACATAATAGGTAATTGTTGTGACGTCAGTATGTTGCGAAATGCAAAGTGCAAAATTAGGAACGCACCTGCGGCCATTTTATTTATTTTTACGCAGCCCAGAAGACTTGTGGCCATTTTTTTTTTTTTTTTTT
>NW_007480728.1:0-299 GCF_000475195.1 Diaphorina citri
CCATTATCTCAACACTCATAATTCATGAGCATAATGACTGGTCCCGTGCATATTGCTACTTCTCATCTACAGGGTGCTTTCATAACATCAAAAAACTTGCAATTCTGAAAATCCGTGTTTTCCTTTCATAATTTCCAGTCTCCTTCATGGAAAACCTGAAATACCCAGTAAGGAAGACTTTGACGTGTGCTGTATGCCGTTATGCCTGGCATTGTTTCATTTCGCCTTCCCTACTATAACTTCTAAACTGCATCACTTACCGTGAAGCTTCCGCAAGAAAATACGGCTCCAGTACTTAA
>NW_007480729.1:0-299 GCF_000475195.1 Diaphorina citri
TTCTTTCATAAAAGTTGCTCTTCTTTAGATGCACAAAACCAAATAAATATTGTCTTCGTTTCTTTTCCTAGGATTTATTTCACAATAGGTCATTGATTTTGTTTATGATTCCAGAATTTTGTGTTTTTCTGTTTGTATATTTTTTGAATTTGATATAATATCTTGAGTAGGTAACATAGCAGCATACATTGCATTACTGCAAATTAAAGGTACTTTTTTTAAATTACTAAATAGGTAAGTAATGTATTAGGTACGAGTATTACTAATATTTTCTCGAAAGCTCATCAGATTATTATTAC
>NW_007480730.1:0-299 GCF_000475195.1 Diaphorina citri
TAATTTCTAATGTCATCATCCTCAGTAGGGCCAGTGTGTGGCCAAACAGAAAAAGTTTTAAAATGTCCCTAAAACAGGGGGAAATCAGACTAAAAACAAATCTTTTCCATTTAAACCCTGATAAAATCTCCTTATCAGAGCCACAAATGGATTACCATAATTCTTGCTCCTTATAATATTAGTTAATCATACCTGATTAGTTCCACTGACCATATAGCTCATTATACATCTCTTTTAATGACATATGCCACATATGGGGTGCTTTCTATTACCCTCTTTATAATTATGAATTGCGCTGT
>NW_007480731.1:0-299 GCF_000475195.1 Diaphorina citri
AGATAAGTACATAAATTGAGAATTATTGTAGGACAAAAGACCATGAAATGTTAGATAGGTAATTTTACCCTTATTTATGTTTCTATGCAGTACCGACCACGAGCTTTTTTCAAGTTAAAAAAGTTAATTCTAGTTCAAGTATTTTTAAGACTTATGGCCAGTGTCTAAAAAAGAAGTTAATATAAAACAGCTTGGAAAGTTGTTGGTATAGTTGTGTACATAAATTGTAAATTTGTTCATAGAATAGCATTTAATTATGAAGTGATATTTGATTTAAATAAAATATTTATTTTTATAAT
>NW_007480732.1:0-299 GCF_000475195.1 Diaphorina citri
ATGTGAATGGCTAGCCTTAGGCCAGCCATCCACTCTCAGGTGCACTGATCAGGTCCGCCTGTCAGGTCTACCTGATACTTCAAGAGTACGCACACTATCATTTAGACTGACAGGTACGGCTGAAAAGTTCCGCCTGTCGGGTCTACCCTATACTTGATGAGCACACACGATATTAGGTAGACTTGACTGGTGGACCTGATCAGGTTACCTGTGACCTGATCAGTGAGTGGCTGGCCTTAGGCCTGACTGTTGGTGGAGACTGCCTGGAAACTACTGGTCGAGTATTCCAGGCCACTTGC
>NW_007480733.1:0-299 GCF_000475195.1 Diaphorina citri
AAATGGGAAGTATTGTGTCTCTTCTCGCAAATCTGACGAGAGGCATACTACGGGATGGACATGCTAGGACACAGACCAACAGAGTATAATCTCTAATGTAGCATAAAAAACAAGGGTTCAATCTGCTTTGAATTCGAAAGAGAAAATTGCCGGTCCCTTGCTTTTTTTTCGAGGTAACAAAACCACAAAATAAGTATTCTCATTTAGATCCCTTAGGTAGTTACCTAGGTATCTAACATTGCTGGAAATTATTGAAACTACCTCACTATTATACTGTTGCACCTGCTTCTGTAATGAGG
>NW_007480734.1:0-299 GCF_000475195.1 Diaphorina citri
AAAAAAAGAAAAACCAACATTCAAAAAATGTTGTAAAAAAAATCGAACAACCTTAAAAACAAAACCAACGGAGTCAAAACTGTCAAAAGTGCGAACAAAAAAATGATCGAAAAACTCCCCAATCAGGTGGACACTAACCAAAACATCATCGAACTCAAAGTTGAAAATCTAAAACTAGACAACCTAGCCAGAAATGGTCTCAAAGATCATGTCACGGAACTTAACGGGGTTACAAATGGAGATGCCCACAATGGCATCAGCAGACCTATCAGCAATCATGTAACCATACCAGAAAATGT
>NW_007480735.1:0-299 GCF_000475195.1 Diaphorina citri
GAGAGAGAGAGAGAGAGAGAGAGAGAGAGAGTGAGAGAGAGAGATTAGTAAGCCCTCTTGAGTAGGATATAAGGGATTAGGTAAAAAAAAAGTAAAGGGTGAAAAAAATGGAACCTATAAAAAAATAGACAAAAAATAACAACAACAATAACATACCTATCCCTAAAGCAACCATCAACAGCATCAACCATGAATATGTATGTAACTATGTAAGTATGTAGGTACAAGGAAATTGTACAACCATGTACTTACCTACATGGATAAACGGATAAACCTAGGTAATTAAAATTAAATAAAAT
>NW_007480736.1:0-299 GCF_000475195.1 Diaphorina citri
ATAGTTTATTACAATAAATAATTATTTATTATTTACAAATTTTATTGATTGTACTCTACTATCACCGTCTCCTAGAAGGTTAACTTATACTTTAGGGCTGTTTGCCCCTACACCTAAGGCCAGCCAGTCACTATCAGGTAGACCTGACAGGAAGACCTTTTCAGACGTACCTGTCAGGTCTACCTGATAGTGAGTGGCTAGTATAAGCCTCGGAGTTTATGACTAAGGCGCGTTTCGCACTGAGGTAACACGTCGCAAGTAGCAAGTCGCAAGATGCTACTGCTTACGTCCTGAATCTT
>NW_007480737.1:0-299 GCF_000475195.1 Diaphorina citri
CCTTGTAAACTTAAGTCAGCCTTCTCTCTCCCCTCTTTTTCTCTCTTCCCCTTTTTTCTAGTTTTCATGTACTTTCCTCCTTTATCTCCCTTTCTCTTTTCCTCTCTTTATCCCTGTCTTCTGTCTCTTTTCCTTTCTTTGTCTCCTTCCTTCTTTCTCTATCTCCCTTTCTCGCTTCCTCTCCCTTGTTTTATCTATGTATCTCCGCCTCGCCGTCTTTCTTTTTCCTCGCTCTCTCTCTTTCTGCCTCTTTTTCTCCACACATTTCTCTCCACTCTCTCCTCATTTTTCTACCTACG
>NW_007480738.1:0-299 GCF_000475195.1 Diaphorina citri
CCTGCGAACCATGTTCAGAGAAGATATCCAGACTTCCTCGGCCAACTTGGTCTATGGGACAAGTCTAAGGCTTCCAGGTGAATTCTTTGACTCCAGTATTGTCAGCACACCCATAAGTGACTATGCCAAAAAGCTTCACTCTGTCTTTGAACGGCTCCGCCCAAAACAAACTGCTTGGCACGCACAGCTCAAGTCATTTTGTCATCCCAATCTTGACAAATCACCCATGTCTACCTGCGAAGAGACGGTGTTAAACTGGGTCTCCAACGCCCATACAGTGGACCTTACCAAGTTCTTTC
>NW_007480739.1:0-299 GCF_000475195.1 Diaphorina citri
AAGAAATCCCCAAAGAAAACGAAATGAATTCTTCCTTTGTGCGAAACAAACTGCAGATGATAATCCCGAGTAAACCACCGTCTGGGCTGTAAACATTGAAATTGAAATGGATTTATTGATCAATCAATTGTTACATTATAATAAATTGTTGTTACATTATCAATTGTTATATAAAGACAATCCATAATCAAACATTGTACAAAACATGGGTAGGTAGGTATATCGGCCCTAAAAAGACGCTTTGAGTCCCTTCTTGAAACTGCCAATTTTCGATGGAATTCGTATGAAATTAAAGACAA
>NW_007480740.1:0-299 GCF_000475195.1 Diaphorina citri
CCCCATTTCCTTTTCCTTGCTTTTCCCCATTTCCTTTTCCTTGCTTTTCCCCATTTCCTTTTCCTTGCTTTTCCCCCATTTCCTTTTCCTTGCTTTCCCCCATATCTTTTCCTTCCTTTTCCCCATTTCCTTTTCCTTGCTTTTCCCGATTTCCTTTTCCTTGCTTTTCCCCATTTCTTTTTCCTTGCTTTTCCCCATTTCCTTTTCCTTGCTTTTCCCCCATTTCCTTTTCCTTACTTTTCCCGATTTCCTTTTCCTTGCTTTTCCCCCATTTCCTTTTCCTTGCTTTCCCCCATATC
>NW_007480741.1:0-299 GCF_000475195.1 Diaphorina citri
AGCAATTATTATTTACAAAAATAAACAATGCTCCGAAAACGTATCAATTTCAATTGATAATAATTATTACCTATAAAACTGCTTATATAGGTACCTACTCAAAACTCCAGTTTCGTCTTCGAGGTCTTTTTGAATGAAACCCTCCAATTATTTCAGTATTACGCATAATATTTTACAGTGACGTAAATTTATTTCTGATTTTAGTTCTGGTCGCCCGGATGTTTCTTACCTCGCAGAAAGTCCTAGGTTCAAGCCCCCTACCGAGGAAAAAAAAAAAAAAAAAAAAAAAAAAAAAAAAT
>NW_007480742.1:0-299 GCF_000475195.1 Diaphorina citri
AAAAAAAAAAAAAAAAAGAGTAACAGACGCAGTGATAGTGTGGGCTCGAAGAAGTGTAGAAATATAGAGAGGGAAAAGAGAACCAAGTATGAAGAGAGGAGAGGGAATAGAAATATAGAACAAGGAGAATGAAGGATAAATAGAGTACAAGGATAGAGAAAAGGAGGAAGGAGTGAGAGAAAAGGTGGGAGGAGAGGAAAGCAAAGGGGAAATGGAGAACGAAAAAAAAAAAAAAAGGAGAGAAGAATGAAGGATAAATAGAGTACAAGGATAGAGAAAGAGAGAGAGAGAGGAGAGAG
>NW_007480743.1:0-299 GCF_000475195.1 Diaphorina citri
GTCCTGCGTTATTACAGTTTAAGTTCTTCTATCAAACCTCTTGAAAGAAAAGAAAAAAAAACTTGGAGTCCATTATTATGTACTTTGCTCTTTTGACGTTCAATGCAATTTTTGATCTCTTTTCGCTCCATCTCATTTGTACTTTAATTTTCTATTTATTCCTAAACTAAAACACCTGCAGGTGACCTGCCTCGGTGGCGTAGTGGTCAAGACGCTCGCCAGGTAATCAGGAGGGCGTGGGTTCGATCCCAGCCGAGGTATGGAATTTCATCCTCATTTATTTGAGAATTTGACCACAT
>NW_007480744.1:0-299 GCF_000475195.1 Diaphorina citri
TTCCTGATTTATAATACTGTTTGCTGTTGACAACTTGAATCTTCCTCCTTCTCCTCCTCCTTCTCTTTTAAATCACTCTCCAAAACACCTTCCTCTCAAATTTCACTCAAACATCTCACATGTGCCGGAATGAAATCTATAGGACTCTCTGAATGCAATAACTTGCAATACGTCCTGAAGTTATGCACATGCAGGAGGAGTAGAAGAGAAAAAAGAATTCCATGAGGCATACTACGGGATGGGCATGCTACGACACAGGCCACAAGCGTCTAATGTAGCAGTTGTTCCATTGCTACGAA
>NW_007480745.1:0-299 GCF_000475195.1 Diaphorina citri
TCAATAGCAATTTACTAATGGTCTTCTCTAGCATTGATTCTTGTTCTTTTCTCTCAACCTCTTTCCCTGTCTCTTACTTTCTCCCTCTCTCCCTGATTCTTCTATTGAATTGTTCTAATAGGTAACAGGTGTGAAATTGTTATTTTTACTAAAACAGAGAGATGATCAGGAAACTACAATCAAGAGAGGAAACTGCCATAATGATCGCCAACCTTCAAAAATTGGTGACGGTGTGACAAGAAGAAGAAGAAGAAAAAGAAAAAGAGAGATGATGACGAATAACGAGGAGGAGGAGGAGA
>NW_007480746.1:0-299 GCF_000475195.1 Diaphorina citri
AAAGGCCAATTAACTGAATGAAAGCCGTTAATGGACTTTTAATTAATTAGCCAATAACGCAATTATGTATTTGTGTCCGTGGCCGTCCGAGGCAGACCGAGGCCGTCCGAGGCAAGTCATCACTGAAGCAGCCCTTTTCTCTTTCCCCATTATACACGGTCCCCAAGTATTTATTCATCTTATGACATTTCAATAAATACTTGGAGAGCGTCGTGCACAATGGAGGATACTCCCCAAGTAACAAGATGGCCGGCTAGGATTTTCCTCAGGAAACCAAGGTTACAGACACATCCTGGCCA
>NW_007480747.1:0-299 GCF_000475195.1 Diaphorina citri
TTTTTTCCTGATGTCTCAGATAAAAATAAAACAATAGGATGAAAGAAAAGGATGATAATTATGTAATTTACCGACTTACACCCCATTGTCAAGGAAAAGGTTTTAACCTACCTATCTAGTTTAACTATAGCAGTTGGAAATACCATTTCCACAGTTACTATGAGTAGATACCTACCTCCTTACGTAAGTAGTATTATTGAACAAAATATTGTAATAATCAAAAAGTACCTAGGTAGGTACCTACAACAAAATCACGCTCTTGATACGAAAAAAATGCCAAAAAGAAAAAAAATACCTTT
>NW_007480749.1:0-299 GCF_000475195.1 Diaphorina citri
TAACCATTCAGTGGTTTGCAGTTGTCCTCCGGGAACAACTGGAAGTCCATTCATCCAATGTAAACCAGTGATACAAGAGCCTGTGTACACAAATCCATGTCAACCATCACCTTGTGGACCAAACAGTCAATGCCGTGAAGTCAACAAACAAGCTGTATGTTCATGTCTGCCGAATTATTTCGGTAGTCCACCTAACTGCCGGCCAGAATGTACTGTCAACACTGATTGTCCACTTGACAAGGCTTGTGTTAATCAGAAATGTGTAGACCCATGTCCTGGATCTTGTGGTCAGAATGCCA
>NW_007480750.1:0-299 GCF_000475195.1 Diaphorina citri
AAGCCCATGGTAACTCACTAATAGAACTTTAATAGAATATTATTAGCTTTAGTAGATATTTTAGTGATTATTTTTCCAATGTCACATTTCCATGATTGCTAGGGAAAATCACCCTGTTTTTCAGAATACAAATTTATGCACAAAATTCAAACACTACTACAGGAGTCAACAGTGGATTTCTCTACATCAGTCGGGATTAAGAACACCCCAAAAATCCACTGCTAAGTTGAAGTGTTATTCCAAAAAATAAAAATTACTTACTTCTTTTTTTTTATTACTCACCTCAATAACCATCAATG
>NW_007480751.1:0-299 GCF_000475195.1 Diaphorina citri
TGAGAGTAATAAAAAAGCAATTGAAAAGATACCTCAAAATCTTGTAGATTTATGGAGTGGGAATAAAAATGTTATAGTGAAAGTCCTTACCTAGTTCATGCAAATCCAATATAAAAGGCCACAATGATCCCTGGGTAAGTATTCAAAGGTTGTATGCTCCAACAATGGATCCAATTGAAATTTGAGGGGAACCATTTGATCCAAATGTGATTCAGTTTTTTATGTAAATTCAGGGCCGTAATTATTTAGGTCTTCGGGGCCTTTGCCTTTATATGAACTCAAGGTTCAATCTTTATGTT
>NW_007480752.1:0-299 GCF_000475195.1 Diaphorina citri
TTGTCCAGAGTGAAATGTTTCTCTATGATCTGGGGAACAGAAGAAATCAGATGGTCACCTAACCGGATAATTCAACTTGGTATCCAGATTGGTGACAATCACTTGCTGCTGACTTTTCGACACCTTCTACGGAGGCTGGGCGATGTTAATGTGAGGAGGCCCGTATCTAGTCACCGAATAGAACAGAGGGTGAAATGAATTCCAACTACTTATTTTACTTCAATTATGTAAATGTAAATGCAATTTCTTTGTGTTATTATGTCACAACTTTGGTGCTCACTGCAGCATTGTAGGATTTT
>NW_007480753.1:0-299 GCF_000475195.1 Diaphorina citri
TGTAGGTACCTACGAGAAGTATATACGTTCATAGAAGGTAAACAATATTAGTGATAAGTTTATAGTTTTTCCTCTTCTCTTTTATTATGATAAATGACACAACTGGCCCATTCATTTGTAATAGTTCGACAGCTTAACTTAGTGTTTATTGCAGTCAGTGTCGGTTCTAGTGCCGAAGCCCCGTCACAGGAAGTCTCTGTACTTTTAGATTTCTTAGAAACCTTAAGGAGCGTCTACTGAAGTCACATATTGCCCATCCAAATCAACTGGAACCCATAAAAAGTGGGTTAAATCAAACT
>NW_007480754.1:0-299 GCF_000475195.1 Diaphorina citri
ACCTTTGTTGCTCCTTTTTCTGTGATTTCTATATTCAAACTCGTCACAAGTGTTATTAGATTTTTTTCGACCGCATTTCCTTATGCAGCTTTCGGTTATGTTTTGTAGATATGCTCCATTATATTTCCCCTCGTTTTTGTTTCCATTTTCATTAATTTTTTATTAGTTTTATATTCTATTCAATTTACATAAATAAATTCCATTTTCTGCTCTGCAAAGGGTAGCTCTAATACATAAGTGCATGACTCGAATTTATAAATGCAAATTTTCCAGTAAGGTTTTCCTTCCATATCGTCCAT
>NW_007480755.1:0-299 GCF_000475195.1 Diaphorina citri
ATTTTCTTCTTTCTTCATGACCTTCATCCTCTGTTGTTCTTTCTCCAACCGTTCGTATATTTCTGTTTTATTGATCTCTATCAAAGTTTTCTGCTCCCTTTCCCCACACATTCCTTTGATTCCTTTTATTCTTGCTCTTCTTCTTCTGCTTGTTGTTGTTGTTGTTGATATTTGTTATTGTTGTTATTCTTCTTCCACCTCCATCTTTTTCTTCTTTCTTCTTCTCCTCCTTCTTCTTTTCCTTCTCCTCCTTAACCTTCTTCTTTTTATCCTTCTTCTCCTCCTTCTTCTTCTTCCTC
>NW_007480756.1:0-299 GCF_000475195.1 Diaphorina citri
TGAAAAAGAATAGGAAACAATAAGTAATGCAAAAAATGTGATGTAAATTGAGTTCTCAAATGATCATCCATCTAGCTACCAACCAAGCATAACATTGCTCAACTTCAATGATTCATTAGGAAGTTGATCATTCAACATGCTATCACTGCTGGCTTAGTGAACCTTGAAAGGTCTCCTAAATGAGATGAACCCAAAGAAACCATTTAAAAATGTACAATAACAATCAAAAGAGTATAAAACTATACACTTACTATCAAAGAAAAAGCCTCTGGTTACAGGATTGTCGGGATCTTCTTCAA
>NW_007480757.1:0-299 GCF_000475195.1 Diaphorina citri
AAGCGGTCGCGAGTTCGATTCCCGCCCGGGGAGGATTTCAGCCTGGACGGATAAGGTTCGTTCTTGGAACGGCTCGCTTTTTCCTATCCTGTCTTTCATCTCTCTCCGCTTTAGGGACGATAAGACCTTAGCAATTACAGTTTATCTATCAAACCTCTTAGAAAAAAAGCCAAGGTTCCCCTAAGACCAGGTTCCTGAGAGCAACTAAAGGAAAATGATCGAGTTAAAACTTAAAACTCACAACTGTGTGATTTCAGGAAGTATGGAAAAGTAAAAGTCGCCTCGTGCGAGGTAACGAA
>NW_007480758.1:0-299 GCF_000475195.1 Diaphorina citri
GTGCATCAACAAAAGATCACGAGTAATTGCAATGTGGCGAAATTCACGATTTAACAACAGAGGAAGGTAAGAGTACCCACCTATTTATCATAATACTACAATACTGTGCATAATAAGTATACCTTACGCATCATAATATTACCTATTTATTATTTTTAGACCCTTTTGCCTTTTAACAACTGTAACCATCCCGAGCAAAAGGTGGATAGGTAAGATAAGCGGAAGTGGGTGTCTCGATCACAAAAAAGTCAAATGTGGGATGGAGAAAATTAATTTTGATGACTCCAAATGGTAAACCC
>NW_007480759.1:0-299 GCF_000475195.1 Diaphorina citri
GTTCAAAATAATGATGGCAATTGTTATCATAATAGTACAAATTTCAGTCATAGGTAAATGTCACAGTTATATTTCTAATTTTATGCTTTCTAAGATTATCTACCTACATATTTTGCTCGGATATTGAAATTTCTCTCATTACCTATATGTGAGGATTAACTACACACAATCACTTTTTTGTTTATTTATTTTAGTGATGAAATATCTGAATAAATATAATAAGAAATTTACTAACTAGACCGGAATCACTAGACCAGAATTGACGCTATCTTTCCATACATTTTTTTTTTTTTTTTTTT
>NW_007480760.1:0-299 GCF_000475195.1 Diaphorina citri
TAGTGGGCATTTGCATTCGCTAAACCCCAGCTGCCCATTTGACTTATAAATGGAAAATGTAAATTTAAATGAATATTGACCCTTTTGTACCCATGTTCAGGTATTCTTTGTAGAAGATAGGTGTGGCTATTTATACTGTTTTCCTTTTTCACTCGACGTTCTTGCATGAATGTCTGCACTGGCATTACTGATGCACATTTGTGCATCTTTTAGTGTGAAGGTAATAACAACAAGCTGGGTCCGTCCCTCCGGGAATTTTTTAGCCCGTAGTTTATTCGATCGTGATTAGAGAAAATCAG
>NW_007480761.1:0-299 GCF_000475195.1 Diaphorina citri
CTTTACAATTACACTGAGGCGGATGAATTCATTGTTTGCTTCTCTATGTGTAAGCCATGGTGGGCTAAATATCACGTGCATTTGAGGTTCGCTGGTTCGCCCACAAGGGCTAGAAAAATGAAAATATTTAGAATGAGGTTTATCCAATAATAATATTTATGCCCGATATAGAAAAAGGCGTGGTTGTAAATTGAATAACGCTAAATATAGAACAATCAGTGATCCTGGTCAGTCGAATTTGTGTTGTATATGTACAATATGTCTGTTAATATTGGGAGTCTTTTTTTCATGGAAAAAAG
>NW_007480762.1:0-299 GCF_000475195.1 Diaphorina citri
ACCAGGTTGGTAGGTAGGTATTTTTATTTGCTATACCAATTCTCTAGCACACTAAACATAGAGCTGAATCCTCCTCGTCTAAAACCTCAGCTGAATAGCTGGTTGGCAGGTAGGTACATTTGTTTTCAAGTCATCTTTCAATTTGAATCCCAAAGTTCAAATCTTTTAATTATGTAATTCACTTTCTTTCGGGTATATCCTTTATGGAGATATCAATCAATATGTATAGGTCCATGATAGGTACAATATAACAAAAGATGGTGCAAGAGTTCCCTGATAATGCTAAAAAAATTTCGGAG
>NW_007480763.1:0-299 GCF_000475195.1 Diaphorina citri
TTCGATTCCCGCCCGGGGCGGATTTTATCCTGATGGGATAATGTTCGTTCTCGGAACGGCTGGCTTTCTCCTATCCTCCTTCTCGGAACGGCTGGCTTTCTCCTATCTTCCTTCTCTCTTCGATTTCGGGACGATAAGACAATAGCAGTTACAGTTAAAAAAAAAAAGACCAATTACATAACCTTAGGCTAAAATTCTTCTACTGACCACTGAGAAAACTGTAGCCAGAAAACTGACAAGTGATTTTTCACTAAATTTAGTGAATTGTTGGCAAATCTAGTGATTTGAGGTCAAAATCT
>NW_007480764.1:0-299 GCF_000475195.1 Diaphorina citri
GACTTTGCACGAGGAAAAGCCCCGGGGAGAAGCCAGACTTTCTTCCCACACTGAGGAGGAGGAAGAAGAGGAAGAGCGAGAAGGAGACGTAGTTAATTGCGTAAGTAGAAAAGAATCAGGAGAACGGCTTTTTTGGACTGAGGGGAACTGATATTTTTCGATTTTGAAAGCCTTTTTAAGAGCAGACAACTTTTTCGCTTTATGATTAGATTGGGCTATTTTCAATATTTTCATGCGATTTTCTCGGAAATAGTACTTCCTCAGTTGACTGTACTAAAGTAATTATCTAATTCTGGGCT
>NW_007480765.1:0-299 GCF_000475195.1 Diaphorina citri
TTAACAGAGTCTTGAGAATCTATAGTGCTTATTTACACTGCTCGCATAGGGCTGAAAAGTCCCTTTACTCCAGCAGTAGGCTACTACTATTATTCTGGTCAAATTCTCAAACAATATTGAGGATAAAACTACCTTAGCTGGGATTGAACCCACGTACTCCTGTTTAAAACACGAGCGTTTTGACCACTACACCACCAAATCTGTCCAGGCACTCTCACCTGTCTGCCGAAGACGTTGACACAGATCGCTTCTTGCCTCGTCTTGAACATCGGGATCTTCCCTCATCACTATCACTCGAA
>NW_007480766.1:0-299 GCF_000475195.1 Diaphorina citri
TTCTCTCTGTTTAATGTCCCCTAGCCAGACAGGATAGTATTTATTGAATGAGATGGTTCACTATTTCTGGACACATTTTAACAGTAGTTACACACTCGTTACCAAAAGTACTTTTGGTTTGTCGGTTAGAAATTTAAATTATTTAGATATTAGATATTTTAGATAAATGATCTTGAAATCCATTTGTCAAAAGATTAACAATGAAACACCGGAATATTTTCGGTTTAATTAGAAAACACTAGGTCTTTTTTATTACCATCATTTTTTTTATGACAAAAAGCCAATAAATTAAACTAAGA
>NW_007480767.1:0-299 GCF_000475195.1 Diaphorina citri
TTTCTGTTTCTCAACCATGTCTAACCTGTTGTAAATTATCTATTCGCTGCGGTCTCGTTCTCGCCCTCTCTCTCATTCTACCAGTTCAAGTCAAACCAACACCATGGACCCTCCCGCTAACGCTGCTACCAATCTCACGGAACCCAAGACCAGGGTCAATAGGACCCATAAGAGCAACGTTAGAAGGCGCCGCGTCTTGTCCCGGGTGAGTGTCTCCTCTCTTATTTTTTATCACTCATAACCCTTTTCCCCCTATATTTCCTTGGCCGCGCTCGACCCGTGTGCCCCTCGAGGAAAGT
>NW_007480768.1:0-299 GCF_000475195.1 Diaphorina citri
AAGGGGGCGGGGCCTTGTTAGTAATAAATGAAATTATTGTATCCTATTGGCTATTGGCATATGGCATATTTTATGAATGAAATTTGAAACATTTGAGTTCACCCTCAATGAAATACCTATTTTTTCCGACTGAGTTCACGTTTTAATTTGAACATTCCTACTTAGCTCACCTTGGAACTTATTTTGAATTCGAACCACTAACCTCCAGTTCCAAAGTCCACCACGCTAACCATTGAGGGTGTTTGTCCATGGATGTATGTTGATGAATTTATTTATTTATTTCCTTGAGGGTGAATTTT
>NW_007480769.1:0-299 GCF_000475195.1 Diaphorina citri
TTTAAAAAAAAAAAAAAAAACAACAACAACAACACCCGAACACAACACTACATACGAGTATATCTGGATGGATGAATCATCTGTCTATATAAATATTATTATAAATATGTTTAAACATAAGAAGGTAAAACACAGAAGTAGGTAGGTCTGTTTATAACTAATTTGTATTTGGCACTTGAGACAAATCGGTGAACAAACTCTGGATACTAAAAGATCTTTAGCATCCCTAGATCTACATATATCTATCTAGAGTCTAGACCTTCTAAGGACCTACGTAAAGGTAGGATCACACGATTTGG
>NW_007480770.1:0-299 GCF_000475195.1 Diaphorina citri
TAATTAGTTTTGTAAAACAATAAAATTTATAGGGCTGAAGGGTTTTTATACAAGAAGGGGTCTAAAAAAAGGTCTAGGGTTTTCTGAAATGTATGGTGGAAAGGGGGATGAAGCCCGATTTAAAGGGCTGCTAAATAGGCTTGCCAAACGTCCCGAATTTGCCGGGAGTGCCGGGACAGTCCCGGCGTCCCGTTCAGTTTTTCATTTTGGGGCGTTTTGTCCCGTTTTTGTCCCAGAAAAAATTCGGGACGCGTTTTTTAACATTAAAATTAGGTACCTCTATAAATCAGAATTTGTTC
>NW_007480771.1:0-299 GCF_000475195.1 Diaphorina citri
AAAAATTCCGTTGGTCCTCATTTTTCCTGCTCTATGACTTTGAAGCATCACCCAAGTAAGCGCAACTGATCTATTGAGTGGTCAATTTAATTTTTGAAGAGGATTGACAGAGGGAACGGTAACAGCTAAGGTCTTATCGCCCCGAAATCGAAGAGAGAAGGAAGACAGGATAGGAGAAAGCCAGTAGTTCCGAAAACAAACCTTATCTGTTTATGTATCCTAAATAGATCAGTTGCGCTTACTTGGGTGATGTTTCAAAGTCATAGAGCAGGAAAAATGAGGACCAATGGAATTTTTCT
>NW_007480772.1:0-299 GCF_000475195.1 Diaphorina citri
CCCTCTCTCTCCCTCTCTCTCTCTCTCTCTCTCCTCTCACCTGTCGTATGACGTCGTTCATTATCGTTTTTCATTCCACTTTTCATAATAATTATCATGAAAGCAAACTCTGTTTTATACCTATGTATTATACCTGCCTATATATTATACCTATGTACATTACTTTATATGTAGGTAGGAAAGGTACGAGTAGGTACTTCATACTTGTATACCTACCTATGCTTTATCATAACACCTACCTACCTACGTGTGTTCTGTTCCACTTACCTATAAAAACTATGTAAAATATGTATGTAGGT
>NW_007480773.1:0-299 GCF_000475195.1 Diaphorina citri
GACAGTCTGAGTTCTTATCGTCCCTAAAACGAAGAGAGGATATGAGAAAGCCAGCCGTTCCGAGAACTCACCTCTGTTTAGGATAAAGTTCGCCTCGGCGGGAATCGAACCCGTGATCTAGCGCTTAGAAGGCCAGGAGCACTCCCGACCAAGCTAACTAGGCTGGCTCTATTTTTAATAGGAAATTTGATGTTATTGAAAAAGTTGCTAAGTCAATCTGTCCCATACTTTTTGCACGTGGGTGTAAGTATTTTAGATATCACTCATTTACTATTATGAATACAAAATAGAAAATAGTT
>NW_007480774.1:0-299 GCF_000475195.1 Diaphorina citri
CTAGATACGGGAACAATAATAAATCTGACAGCAATATTAATGTTGCCAAAAATCAGAAAATCGATCAGCTAAATAAAATCACTTCTCTACGGGACCAGTCACCTTCTCGACATGGGATCAGTAACAAGTTTGATAGTACAAATATGTCCAAAAATCCAAAAGTGGATCAAGTAAGTAAAACTGGTTCTGCACGAGATCAATCACCTTCTAGATACGGGATTAATAACAAATCTGATAGCAGTATTGCCAAACATTCCAAAATGGATCAACTAAGTAAAACAAGCGGAACACGGGACCAA
>NW_007480775.1:0-299 GCF_000475195.1 Diaphorina citri
AAGGAGGCGGCTCAGGGCCTAGCTAATAAGGAGTACACAGTAGGTATTTTCCTCGATGGTCAAAAGGCTTTTGACATGACCTGGCGATATAAAATCATTCAAACTCTTAAGTCATTTGGAATAGATGGTTTTATGCTGAGATACCTAGCGAGTTTTCTTAGCAACCGTACTATTAGAGTAAAGTGCAACGGTGGTCTTTCGGACAGTTTTTCATTACAGAATGGTATTGTGCAAGGTTCCTCTCTCAGTCCTGCTTTGTTTATAGTCTTTATGAATGATATATTAAATATTGTTAAAGT
>NW_007480776.1:0-299 GCF_000475195.1 Diaphorina citri
ATGTGTTAAATGTTAAAAGCCTTAAAACACGTCTTTTGCGCTCATTTTTTACTTTAACCAGGTGTAAAGGACCATTTTGAGGAAAAGTCAGCTGTGTAAAAAAATTTCGGGAAAAGTTTCTTTCGACTAACTTTGAGTAAAGGAAAATCAATCTCTGGAATTTCATTATTCTAGTAATGTCTATGAATAAATAAAAAACATAATAGACTCTTGAGTGGAGGGTGGTGACTCTTGAGTGAACCACTAGGCGAGGTTAACGACGCGACGGCGGCGTTCTCTACCACCTAACCCTTACGAGC
>NW_007480777.1:0-299 GCF_000475195.1 Diaphorina citri
GCGGATTTCGCGATTATGTTCGCGGATTTCGCGATTTTGTTCGCGGATTTCGCGATTTTGTTCGCGAATTTCGCGATTTTGTTCGCGGATTTTGCGATTATGCTCGCGGATTTCGCGATTATGTTCGCGGATTTTGCGATTATGCTCGCGGATTTCGCGATTATGTTCGTGGATTTCGCGATTATGTTCGCGGATTTGGCAATTATGTTCGCGGATTCGCATCCCGAATCGACATTTTGGATATTTTGCAAGCCTACCTATGTAGGTACCTACCTACCGAAATATTCAAAATATCTCCA
>NW_007480778.1:0-299 GCF_000475195.1 Diaphorina citri
GTGTGGTGTGTGTGGGGGGGAGTGTATTTGTGTGTGTGTGGTGGTCCCGTACAAAGGACGGGTCAACCACTAGTGGAATGTAAAATTCAACTCTCCTCTTACCTATACAATATTTATGGGTACCTTAACGTACATATATGTTTGAAATTTACCCGAGCTTTTATATGTGATTTGAAACAGATGTTCATGTGAAATACTCTGACGCGTTGCATATAGGTAGGTACACAAGGAGTAACATAATTATACCCACGATAGAGTTGAGTGAACAAAATGAATGAGCACTCTAGCTCGGATGATAC
>NW_007480779.1:0-299 GCF_000475195.1 Diaphorina citri
CTAATGCAAAAACTACTATGGAACTGTCAAATAACAAAAGGTAACAGAATGGAATATGCCTTGAAGTGGCTATATCCACAGGACTTGGATGAGGAAAGTTCATGGGTTAGGTCCATAATAAAATTATCATCATAAAACCAATGAAAATGGGTTTAAATTAAAATTAAATTGATTGAGATCGAATGGTGGTACTTCTCTCCACCAAGTCCATCAGAAATAGCAAACGTACATATCTGTAATGATTATCGCTTTCTAAACCAGTACATCACACTGATAACAAAAGAAAATGTAAGTTGAGG
>NW_007480780.1:0-299 GCF_000475195.1 Diaphorina citri
TTCATTTTTCTCTCTTTCCTTTTCTGTCTCTTTCCTCTTTAACTCTCTGTCTCTCTTTTCCAGCCCTTTCCTCTTCCCTCCTTCCTCTTCCCTTCTTTCTCCTCTCTCTCTCTTTATCTTCTTCTGATGTCAATCGACAAGCACATTTCATTTCCAAACGTAGGAAAGAGGTTTGGTAAGTACAAAATGAGAAAGAAAGAAAGAAAGACAGAGAGAGAGAGAGAGAGAAAGACAGAGAGAGAGAGAGAGAGAGAGAGAGAGAGAGAGAGAGAGAGAGAGAGAGAGAGAGAGAGAGAGAG
>NW_007480781.1:0-299 GCF_000475195.1 Diaphorina citri
GTATGTCACTCATCAAATGGGCGATAAGAGACACAATACTTCCCATTTAGGTGCTGAGTCAAGACGAGAATACCAGAAAGTAACCCTTTGAAACATTTTCAATCGAAAAAGAAGTACAATTTTTTGTCGATTGTGGGATTCAAACCCGGGACCTTCTGCATGGCAAGCAAGCGTGTTACCACTAGACTAACCGCGTGCCCCCATTAACCTTTAAAGGAAGATCAAACCGGTTTTTCCTTTGTCGTTTCCAGGGTGACAGCGGAGGGCCTCTGACGTTTGAGCAAGACGGCTATCATGTA
>NW_007480782.1:0-299 GCF_000475195.1 Diaphorina citri
CTTTTCCCTTAATTTTTTTTTTTTTTTTTTTTTTTTTTCATCTTGTTGATACATTTCCATGTTTTTATGTCAGTTGTGTTTAGTTTGGCGACTACTTCTCTCCTGGGTCTTGGTCCTATTTGGGGATATTGGTGCCAGGCTCCACATCATTTTGTATTACATTTTTGTCTTCATCTTCAACTGATTATGTCATCTCGTTAGGACATGGCATGTAAGTAAGTTTCGAGCACTTGATATTTGAAATGCCTTTGGTTTTAGAATTTCCAGATCGTGATTTCGACAAAGGTCAGCGAATCCTT
>NW_007480783.1:0-299 GCF_000475195.1 Diaphorina citri
GAGGATAAAATTCCATACCTCGGCTGGGATCGAACCCACACCCTCCTGTTTACCAGGCGAGCGTCTTGACCACTACGCTACCGAGGCAGGTACTAATAGGTAATAATTATTACATTCGCGAAATGGTATTTTGGCGTCTCCACCAATTTATGTAATATTTTAGGCATCTAGGAATCCTTTGTTTCGCCACAATTCCCAAACGGTTTGTCGGATTTTCGATAAAATTTGGCTACCCTGTATATACGACCTAGAGGACATAGATTTTGTGCCCGGACCTGTGGAGGAAATTTGGCTACCCT
>NW_007480784.1:0-299 GCF_000475195.1 Diaphorina citri
ATTACCAATCGAATATATAAGACCTTGTTTAGACTGCGAGAGTAAAGGGACTTTTCAGTCCTATGCTGGTAGTATAAAGTATAAACAAGGTATATTCTATTCTATTCTATTCTATTCTATTGTGGAGTAGGTATAAATAATGAAATACATACTTGCAATTTTATGAAATATTCTGCTATGCAAAAGACCTCTTTAAGATTAGTAGATCCAGTTTTGTTTTGGTCTGACCGATATCGATAGCTTGTTTCTGGTAAAGCTTTTGATTCTCAGAGATATTATTCTTCAGAGGCAATGAATAA
>NW_007480785.1:0-299 GCF_000475195.1 Diaphorina citri
TCAACACGCCCCCCGATGAATCCAAAGAAAAAATTAAAACCCACAGTGAGTTGAGTGTGTCAATATGGATATTGAGTTCTAGGTGTGAACTGTGTGATTCACTCTCTAATGACTTCAAGTCGAACATTTAATTATGAAAAATGAGTGTAAATGTTGCCATTTAAAAACATAATTAGGTATATTCCTTACTCAGAGTTACAGAGCAGGCCTAGGCAGCGCAGCACGGCTCATTTAATTTACGAGCCTGCCTATTGACATTTACGCAAGTTGTTTTTTACGGGTGTCGCATTTTGGCCCAC
>NW_007480786.1:0-299 GCF_000475195.1 Diaphorina citri
AAATGTTGAATATCGGGAAATGGGTGGAAATATCCGTTTCTAGGACCCCTGAGTTAATAAGGGTAATAGAAAGTAAAACAAGCAGGGTCCGTCCCTCCGGGAATTTTTAAGCCCGTATAGTGATTAGAGAAAATCAGTACCTAATATGTACCTACCTAATTTGTTTAATATTCAGTTTATTATAATTATTCTTGATTTGATTTTTTGATTTTACTTTCATGTTTTGTTTTTTGGCCTTGCTCGGCGTAGCTTAACATAGATGACGCTAAAACCGGTCTTAAATTAACGACTGAAGTGTT
>NW_007480787.1:0-299 GCF_000475195.1 Diaphorina citri
AACTACAAAAAAGTGAAGCCGAAAGGCAAGATCTGGCAACACTGTGCGATAAAAAAAGTAAACAAACGGAAAAGAGACTGTCAGAAAACCAGAAAAGTGTGAAAAAATTTTTCATCAGGCTAGCGCTAGTTTTCTTCATTTTCCTTGAGCATTCCAATTTTCCTTTGATTTTAGCCTGCCAACCTTGAAATCCAGAATGTCTGTGGTACAGATATCTGAGGAGCTGGATGTTGAAAAGTATGGAAAGTAAGTACCTACCCCATAGAAATAGGTTTGACTCACTGAAAGAGTACTTCTCT
>NW_007480788.1:0-299 GCF_000475195.1 Diaphorina citri
CGAAGCGAATACAATAGTCCGTCCCTTATACCTTTTTATTACTATTGTAATAATAAAGGAAGGACGGACTAAAAATTCCCTAGTTCCTCATTTTTCCTGCTCTTTGACTTACACTCGTATTTATGAACAAGAATGATCGTTCTTAGATCAGTCCATAGGCGGTTCTTGCCTAAATTTTTAGGGGGGCTTGATTTTGAAGGTACACCTTCAAAATTTTGATTTAGCTTTATGTAAAAAAATCCAACTTGGTCTACTTTCATGCCCCAACACACACATGCAATCCGTTTTCTTCCATCATT
>NW_007480789.1:0-299 GCF_000475195.1 Diaphorina citri
TCTGAATTCTCTGATGCATTGTAGGAAACTTTTTAAAACAAACTCTGGACTCTTGAAGAGTAGACAATGGATTGGGCATAGTAAATCCTGACGAGATTTTGAACGTATCTTCCTCGACATTTGGCTGGACAACCTGGAAAAAGCAAAGTAAAAAAATAGAAAGTTTGCAAGCGCTAAGTCGCGGGTTGGATTCCCGCCCGGGGCGGATTTTATCCTAAACAGATAAGGTTCGTTATTGGAACGACTGACTTTCTCCTATCCTGCTTTTCTTTCTTTTTTGGTACGATAAGACCTCCAGT
>NW_007480790.1:0-299 GCF_000475195.1 Diaphorina citri
CAGCCGAGGTATGGGATATTATCCTCATTTATATGAGAATTTGACTAGATAATAATGGAGCTCTAAGGGTTAGGTGGTTGAGAACGCCTCCGGCGTAACCTCGCCTAGTGGTTATCTTCCACTCAAGAGTCTATTATTATTTAATCTTCCCCGAACAATACTCGTACCTACACGTATGCACTAACCCTTATTTCCGTCATTATCTGCCCCTGCTTGACCCCGTATGCAATCTTCCCCTCAGCCACTCCTTCCTTATTTCTTACAGTGAACTTTCCCAGTTTAAGCTTTTCTTAAGGTTC
>NW_007480791.1:0-299 GCF_000475195.1 Diaphorina citri
GGATGGGAATTTGAAACTTTTAAATGTTTCGGTAAGCAAAAAGGATGAGATGTTTGCGGGTTAGGTAGCTATTGTTGTTGGGCTCTCGGCAGAGTCTGGAGGTGAGAGGGCTTTTTCAAGCACACAGAAGGGAATAGCTCTGGTGAAACTTCATTTTGCGGGAAGAAATTGACCGAAAAAATAGTCCCAAAGAAAGTAAAAATAAAAAGCCAAAATTTAAATAATTATTTCATTATTAAAAAAATCATTAAAATGTCTCCCCTCCGGTAGAGACCCAAGGATACATGCAAACTTTGAAT
>NW_007480792.1:0-299 GCF_000475195.1 Diaphorina citri
AACAGAGATAATATTGCTCTTCGTAACAAAATGTAAAAGTGCCCATTTGGAACAAAACTCGGACTATGGGGAAATCATTAATCTAGTGCTCATTGCATATATGAAACAATTACTCGGCGCACATACAAAATTTCTTGATGTTTCTTACAAGTTATTTTGCAAACTTGGTTAATAATTCACAATTTGAAGGACTTGATCACTACTTGATTAAATAATTTACGTAACATTAAATAAAACATTTTTTGATTCCTGTCACACTCGTCCTGTCATTCCTTAGACTCCTTATCAATTAAAAGATT
>NW_007480793.1:0-299 GCF_000475195.1 Diaphorina citri
AAGCACGTCCATTGTTACCTAAATTTGAATATTGTAGGCCGTTCTCATCTCAAAACAAGTAGCATCCAATCTTTATTATTGAATTCACTCTTGGATAATACTTGTTCAGTCATTACAGTCATTATATTCAGTGTTCGGTAAAATTGAATTCCTCAGCATAACTTATATCGTTCAGTTCCATGTTCAACTTTACAGTTTTTGGATTCAAATCACTCTCACTCTCTTCTGTCTTGAATCTTGATGTAATGCTATGAATAATTTCAATTTAAATACTCCGGATGCTTCTTCTCAAAGTTCTG
>NW_007480794.1:0-299 GCF_000475195.1 Diaphorina citri
TCGAACCCGGAACCTTCTACTCTCGCTGCAGCGGTGCATCGTCCTAGGTCAATAATTGGGAATGATACATGCAAACATGTGGTTATCAATAAAAATCTCGAGAACATTGGTCACATAATTTGAAACAATATAGAGACGTACGTTAGAGGTGCGACTTGAAACGAGTAGACAAACATGAAGAAATGATAGAATATTAACATGAATTAGGAATAGGTTTATAACCTACGTAAGGCGTACCTACTAATCGCTGTGGGTACTTACACAACTTACCCAGCAGAAATAAATAATAATAATAATAA
>NW_007480795.1:0-299 GCF_000475195.1 Diaphorina citri
CTTTGACCCCAATAAAGGAATAAATAATTATTTAACAGGTTAAAATACAGGTCAAAGTATGGACAAGGAAAAATATGAAGATCACTTTTGAGGATAATACTGCCTTAAACCTTTGAAGGGCGTAAGTGAGATACTTTGAAGGAACTAAACAGCTCGAGGAAGTGGCAAATATACATGAAATCACTTCAAAAAACATTTTTTCGAAAAAAGTTCAACGCCAAGTTGTGTTCAAATTTTGTTCTAGTTAGGTCTTGCAAAGAACCTTGGACTTGTAGAATAGAATAGAATAGAATAGAATA
>NW_007480796.1:0-299 GCF_000475195.1 Diaphorina citri
TGACGCCTACTCAATTAATTTAAAATAACAAAGCCCATGTCAACCCTGTCAAATGACAAAATGAAATCAATTTACAATTTACCTATAGCAGCATTTCTATCACAGCGGGAAAGGAAAGTTCATGCTCGTCAAAAATGACTGAATTTTAAAATTTTAGACTGAATTTTAAATTTCTAGCAAGCTTGTAACTAGGTATGTAGCTTCGAGCAGCCTTTTAAAACTCATGAGCTAGACATTGATCATAGCTCTCAAGAGTCTCACGTCTTCTTCTTCTTCTTCTTCTTCTTCTTCTTCTTCTT
>NW_007480797.1:0-299 GCF_000475195.1 Diaphorina citri
GGATCAAGAAGAGGGTTGATACAGTCTTTAACTAAAAAAGTAGGTATTTTATCGGAACCCGGGCCTTTATGGGTCTTAAGTTCTTTCACGGCCTTCTTAATATCCTTGGGTTCAAATGTAAATGGTTGAAGGTAATTGTTACAGATTGTATCAGTGAGGGTGGAGGGGGAGGCGGAATAGATATTAGTGGAAAAGGAGGATGGGTTAGGGAGATCAGGTAATGTTAAGGTGGAAGAAGGTAAAGAGAGATGGGTAGAGCTATGTGTATTAAAGGGGATGAAGGGAGAATTAGGGGAGGT
>NW_007480798.1:0-299 GCF_000475195.1 Diaphorina citri
CCAAATTTCAAGTCTTTAGCTCTTACCGTTCTCGAGATATTTTGTTTACAGACAGACAGACACACAGACAGACACACATACAGACAGACACACACACGGACCAATGGCTGAAACTTTGGATTTAGGCTCTAGGGACCTCAAAACGAGTTTTGGCACTAAAAACTGACCATCGAAATTTTGACCCGATTACATTACTTTCCTTCCTATAGGATAAGGAAAGTAAAAAGGACTCAAAATCAACAGGACGAAGACGGTTCAATAGATCAGTTGCGCTTACTTGTGTGATGTTTCAAAGTCAT
>NW_007480799.1:0-299 GCF_000475195.1 Diaphorina citri
ATTATAAATTATATTATTTTAATGAGATTAGTAGTTGGTATTTTTAGGAAAGGCGGGTCGAAAAACGGAGAATCGGTTTGCGTAATAAACACAATGCTAAGGCCACCAGAACTTGGCCTGGCTCACTGCCGATACCAAATTAATCCACACAGAAAGATATTTGCCCTTCCACCTTCTACCGTCTCTTTTGAATGGTGTGAATAAATAGTTAAACTGGGAAAGAATACAGAGTGTTTCAAAAGTCCGGGGACCCTTGAATATTTTTTGAATGGCTAAAGATGGGAACCTGAAATTTGGCA
>NW_007480800.1:0-299 GCF_000475195.1 Diaphorina citri
CCACCACAGAATACTCGGAAAAACAGTCAAATTAGCAGATACAAAACGCAAAAACCAAAGAAAACGATGTGATCACTTTAGCAAGAGCCAGAAGAATTTCTTTTTTCATGGTTGGTTACGTCCCACGCAATGTTGCCAAGCGTAGGGCACATTTAAAAATTTGAATCTCATTATTTTTCCCGCGCACACTTTGGGGACGAATTTCTTAGAGAAGAAATACTTTTTTTTAAAAAAATTCTTTTCGTATTATTTATTATTTTTGACGATCTTTACGAAAAAAATACATTTGGACAGTTATA
>NW_007480801.1:0-299 GCF_000475195.1 Diaphorina citri
AAGAGTGAAACTGCCTCCTTGAAGAGTGATTCAACGTCCTTGAAGAGCGGCGGTCGATCCAAAATGACCTTGAGTGAAGTGCCTTCGAAGAGAGCTGTGTCACGGTCTCGAGACACGACCTTGGGCGATGATTCGACCTTGAGCGGTAGTCGGTCTCGAGGCTTAGAAAGCGTTGCTACTGTTGCTAGGCAACCGACGAAGGAACGAGCGTCCTCTAGGAGAAGAGAAGAGGATGAACGGGAGAAGAAGCGTTTGCAGCGGGAGAGAATTGGACACGTTGATGATAAACATACGTCCAA
>NW_007480802.1:0-299 GCF_000475195.1 Diaphorina citri
GAGGGGTAAATTGGACAGTAGCACAGAGGGGTAAATTGGACAGTAGCACAGAGGGGTAAATTGGACAGTAGCACAGAGTGGTAAATTGGACAGTAGCACAGAGGGGTAAATGGGACAGTAGCACAGAGGGGTAAATTGGACAGTAGCACCGAGGGGTAAATGGGACAGTAGCACAGAGGGGTAAATTGGACAGTAGCACAGAGGGGTAAATTGGACAGTAGAACAGAGGGGTAAATTGGACAGTAGCACAGAGGGGTAAATTGGACAGTAGCACAGAGGGGTAAATTGGACAGTAGCAC
>NW_007480803.1:0-299 GCF_000475195.1 Diaphorina citri
AATTTTCTCTGAAATTCAAGGAGTTACATCATATTTCAAAGAATAATAACAATAATAAAATAATAATGATGTTTTAAATGTGAGTTTTCCCCCGGAAAACAATTAACACATAATTAATCGAAAACAATCAGATGTTACATAACACAAATTAAATAGGTACCTAGGTAAGTAGGTACCCAGTGACGAGTGGTGAGAATTTAAAAAGGGGGAAGCTATAGATCCATATAAGTATATCGATCCACTGGTTTTCTTATAATCCAGGTTAAATAAATCAGTTACATTAGTTACATACGGCATTT
>NW_007480804.1:0-299 GCF_000475195.1 Diaphorina citri
CGTCGCAAAAATGCGCTGGTCAATTTTCGCCGATCAGATGTCTAGAATTGTCTCAGTGCTTTTTGAGCACCAGTATTTTGTTCATAAGACCTTGGCAGTTACAGTTCCCTCTATCAAACCTCTTAAAAAAAAGTTGTTACTTTAAAATCCTATTGGCTTAAAAATGTCAGGAGTTGTTTGTTTCTTACCCAATGAGTGATAACTCAGCTTTGCGCACAATAATAGCTTTTAGCACCAGAGGTTTCTCATGACCTATGTCCTTGGAAGTGGAGTTAGCCCAGAGTGTGAAGTATAACTCG
>NW_007480805.1:0-299 GCF_000475195.1 Diaphorina citri
GGGGGGGGGGGGGGGGTTCTTAGTTTTGTGAATTGAAGTAAATATAATTGTCAAACTTGGGTGAGCATTTAAAATAGAAGATAGATACATTAGGGAGCGACGACAGTAAAGGAGAAAAGAAAGAACTGAAAAGGAAAAAAAGAAGAAGAAACAGAAAAAGTTGAGGGACAAAGAAGAAAAAACCCAGACAATCTAAGGAACAACATCAAGACAAACTGTGAAACTAAGAGAGAGAGAGAGAGAGAGAGAGAGAGAGAGAGAGAGAGAGAGAGAGAGAGAGAGAGAGAGAGAGAGAGAGA
>NW_007480806.1:0-299 GCF_000475195.1 Diaphorina citri
TGTTTCCTTGCCAAATCTTGCATCCTTTTCTTTAAGCTAAACATAACCATACTATTTTCCAATAGTACTATGTATGTATAAGGACTGAGGAAGGAGCTGGACACATATTTTTGAGGCCTTTGATTGGTCCATGGGTTCGCGTCATTGATTGGGAGATATTTTGAACTCAAACTGACTTCTCTCACAGAGTGGGCTCTAGTTGTTACTAACTTAACTGTCAGAGATGCACTCATTACAGCTTAACAACAAGTATACAATCTGAACCCATAGCACGTAACCAACTACGTTCTCCCTTCTCT
>NW_007480807.1:0-299 GCF_000475195.1 Diaphorina citri
GAGTAACGTAAACTCACTACTTTTAACAAATACCGTTTAAAACAATCTTAAATGAACTTGAAAAGAACCTGTTAGGTATTTATTAGTCAGTAGGTAATCTACGAGTACTCGGGCCTCCTTGTATGAGTTTATAATCGCATCCAGTATAACTGTTATAATGTACTTACCTACTTCCAGCAAAACTTTTTGTAAACAACATTCTTTCATACATGATGAACTTTTTTTTTTTCAAGCACACAAAAATTAATCATAAAATGTTGTTTTGTTTAATGAACGTTTTGAGATTTGAGTTATGTGTG
>NW_007480808.1:0-299 GCF_000475195.1 Diaphorina citri
CTGAGCCCACACGTGATAAGCTGAGACTAATGGAAGGTTTCCAATGCAATGCAGCCTTTGTGGTAATTGCCTTATCGATGTTATAAATGTTCTGATTGAGAAATATTTGCCTTTGTATGTGCTAGTACCTTCTATAAGGTCACTTTCTTTTGACTTTCTACTAGGATTAGGACAGAGTGTCACATGACTTGTTTTTACTGATAAAAAAAGGTTTAAGCTACGACCTGGGTTTAGAAAAGAATGACTAAATCCTGTCCATATTATCCTGCCAGAATGAGACTGAAAAGTCTCTTTAAATA
>NW_007480809.1:0-299 GCF_000475195.1 Diaphorina citri
CTCGTTCATTTATTCCGGCTCTTCTTTCTCTTTCTCTCCGTCTCCGAACATCTATATCTTCTCCTCTTCTTTCTTTTTCCCTCTCTCTCTCTCTCTCTCTCTCTCTCTCTCTCTCTCTCTCTCTCTTTTATTCTTTCACTTTTCTAATCCCCCTGCCTTTTCATCTCGTATTCTCCTCCTATTTCCTTCTACTTCTCCGTTCTTCTTCCTCTGCTATTTATTCTTCTTCTTATTCACCGTCTTCTTTATCTCTTCTCCTGCACCTGACAATACGTCCTCTCAGTTTCTCTCCTAATTTC
>NW_007480810.1:0-299 GCF_000475195.1 Diaphorina citri
GTTTAAATATTAAAAAAAAAAAAAAAATATAGGGCCGTTTTTCCCGAATGACAGGCAAGATAAACAAGGTATATTCTACGCTATAGGGACCGTTTTTCCCGAATGACAGGCAAGATAAACAAGGTATATTCTACGCTATAGGGACCGTTTTGCCCTAGTGAGTTCCACAGGTTACTGACATCTCCTAATACCGAGCTATATTGGATAGGTAGTTATTATGCTGAACAGTTAAGGTGCCACACAGTATTGTGTACTGGCCTTGAAGTTGTTACCTATCCAGACGGTTTATCACTTGAAAT
>NW_007480811.1:0-299 GCF_000475195.1 Diaphorina citri
AATAGGGCCCGAGTCTCGTGTTGACTTTGTTATACCTTTGGACATTTTTCCGGTTTTCGTTATGAAATCCAAATTAGATTATTTGAGTGATAAAATCTTCTTTTTTGGCACAAAATAATGTATAATTGTACATATTACACAATGCTATGTCTTCTCTATTTTTCATTGGTGGCTTTCCTCAACAGAAACTTCGTCATTTGGTCACTCTGTACCTCAATTTTGATCCTTCTGAGAAGGACATTCTCCATCAAACAACAAACCAATTTTTGTACCCACAGTCTCTCACCCCCATGGTTTAA
>NW_007480812.1:0-299 GCF_000475195.1 Diaphorina citri
TTTATACTGCTCGAATATAAGACTAAAAAGTCTTTTCACCCCAGTCGTAGGCTACTACTATTATTTTCAAATTCTCAACCAAATCAAAACACGTTGACAAAATTCCATACCTAGACTGGTATTGAACCCAGAACCCTCCTGGTCACCAAGCAATTACCAGGAACCAAATTTGAATGATATCTTTCAAAATATTATTCTCAGAAATTAGCTCTTCTAGCCAACTTAGAAGCATTGTGTCTTAGGAAGGATCCTCTTGTATTTGTATTTACTTGTTATTGTCAAATAAAGAAAATAAAACA
>NW_007480813.1:0-299 GCF_000475195.1 Diaphorina citri
TAGCCACAAGGAAGTTCCAAGTTGTGTCTTTTTTAAACAATCACACTTTGGGAAAACCGTCAAGAAGAAGAAAAACAAAAGTCCAGGAAACGAAGACTTTTTGGCGGACAAAAATAACGTAGTCTGGGTTTTTTGTCCAATTTTCGGTCTTCGTTTCCTGGACTACAAGAAGAAAGAAGAAACTCTACTTACGTCAGAGCTCGGTGCAATGGACCCGGAGTTGTTGGTGCCTCCATTGCCCCCGTGAATGTGCTTGTTGCTCAGGATGGGAGAGTTTGGAATGGACGAGGACTTCCGAC
>NW_007480814.1:0-299 GCF_000475195.1 Diaphorina citri
AATTGGAATGGACATTAATGTGTCTTGAAAAAGAAATTTAGAGTAGGAAGTAGGAAGGTAATAGCTACCTAACTGAATAACTCCTAAAGCAAACCCATTTGCTACGTTTCCAACAAATCTCACCCCATTCACTCCCATGACCCAAGTTGGAATAGTACTTGGAGAGTGCACGGACATCATTCGGAGGGAAGTTTCTAAATTTTCCGCCGTTTTTCGTCCAGGATGTTTTTTAATGTTGACTCATAAACCAAGATAGGAGGAAAAGCAACAACCAAGATAGAAGGAAAAGCAACAACTGG
>NW_007480815.1:0-299 GCF_000475195.1 Diaphorina citri
AACCTGTAATTCCTCTTATGCTTGGACAAGTTCATTATCTTACATCCTACCAATTAAATATGATTGAAATATTTAAAATGATTGAATTATTTAAAACTGAGCAGTCCAATAAATTTTATTTCTACTTAAAATTAAATATAGTGTGTCTCTCTTCAAAGTGAAACATATTACTTTTCGAGAAGAAAATGCCTTCCACCCCTTTTTCAAATACATTAATTAACTGATGAACTTATTGAGAAAATTTGTTGTCTAAATAGGAACAAGAATTTACATCTACAGATTCTACAGTCATTTTTAAA
>NW_007480816.1:0-299 GCF_000475195.1 Diaphorina citri
CAGTACTGTTGCCTGTGCCTGCAAGAAGAAGAAGAAGGATGGGGCGTAAGTTTGAAGTTCAACACGAAGATTTTTCATTTAGTAAACTTACGTTTTCCTATCTACCTATGTGTTTTTTTATACAAAAGTCAACGTGATACCCGGAGTATTTTTCGTCATTCAGTCCCTCAAAATAAATTGATGTGTTTTTAGCACTCGCTGGGAAATCTAGGAATAGGAACACATTTCCATTTAATCTTTGGGAAGAACGACACGAAGGAAAAACACGTCAAACACACCTTGGTCAACTACGATATTCA
>NW_007480817.1:0-299 GCF_000475195.1 Diaphorina citri
AAACAATCACCGTCAGACCTCCAATCCGAGACCACGCCCACACCCAAGGAATGACAATCATCCCCATTCCCCACCTTATATTTCAAACGGAATTTTACCCGAAGAAACCAGATTGAAGATCTTATTGATATTATCAAAGAATACCTGGTGCCTTATTAACCATATGGAACAAGAATAATGTGACCATATGGAACAAGAAATAATGAATAATAATCTCATATTGTTCTCTATCAACAATGCGAATAATCTTATTCCTTATTCTTTAGTCTCATTTCTCAGTTAAATAAATAAAATAAATA
>NW_007480818.1:0-299 GCF_000475195.1 Diaphorina citri
ATTTTCTCAATACATTATAATCCGCAGGAGCAGAGGAATTATGTGTCTATTATCTGGAGTGCTGGGAGAACCTCACACTCCAAAAGACTCGAAGATATTACTCATTGCTATCACACCCAATATTATCTACCCCCAAAGACTCGGTTGTATTAGGATTCGACTCATTGTAAGGAGGTGAATTATTTGGAAAATTATTTTCAATTTTCATTGTTCAGGTAGCCAGGTACACAAAGGAACAGAGAAGAGACGCTGAGAACTCAAGTACCTAGGTAGGTATAGGTAATGGGTATTTGGCACTT
>NW_007480819.1:0-299 GCF_000475195.1 Diaphorina citri
AATCAGAGTGGTAAGTAATGGGCTATTGCAATCTCGTCTGAATTTGAGGTTATTTACAAGTCAGATAATTATGTAATAATTTCTAGATTTTTTTCTTTTTTTCAAATTGCATTTCGGAACCTCTTTTGCATTACTTCAAGGTACATTTCTGTTTACATCCATGCCTATATTGCATATCTGGGAATAGGGAAATTTGGTCAGAAAATTTCCGCCTCGGTCGGGATTCGAACCGAGCACCTCCGGTTTAAGATTCAGTCTTCTTAACCACTCAGCCACAGAGGTGGGCCCCTCCCAACCTT
>NW_007480820.1:0-299 GCF_000475195.1 Diaphorina citri
CGCGAGCGTATGCCGTGACGTCAGAGTTCACGATTTACCGGTATTTTTTTAATCGATTTATCTCGGGATCTAGAAGTCTTAGAAGAAAAATTCCGTTGTTCCTCATTTTTCCTGCTTTTTGACTTTGAAACATCACCCAAGTAAGCGCAACTGTTCTATTCATGCACATGGAAAAAATAAAATACATCTATAAGTAAATAGAAATATGTACATACCTACATAAAAGAAATACATAAGTAGGTACATAAAGAAGAACAATCCTTAGCAGAGTTAACAGTTATAGGTCTGCAATTCATAGA
>NW_007480821.1:0-299 GCF_000475195.1 Diaphorina citri
AAATGTTCTTTAAGGTTTCTCTTACCTAATAGGTATTACGTCATAATTTCTTGCGACTTGCAAAATCTTGCGACTAGCAAAATGTAAAGTGATAAGTCATTTATGGAATAGCTTCTACAGTTCAAATCTTCTCTGTAGAAAACTGTAGCTAAGTTCACCAATAAAAGTACCCTACCAATTTTGATGAATTCATAACAAAAAACAAAAGTTCAATATGGATACGAAGCTCCCCTAAGCTGACACATCATGAAGTTGGGATTAGCAATGCATCTGATATCCAGAGCTGAGAATCCCATGAG
>NW_007480822.1:0-299 GCF_000475195.1 Diaphorina citri
CAGTCTAAATACTTACGTTGTTTGTGGCAGTCTAAATACTTACGTTGTTTGTGGCAGTACAAGTAGAACACATAGAGATGGCAGTCTAAATACTTACGTTGTTTGTGGCAGTCTAAATACTTACGTTGTTTGCGGCAGTCTAAATACTCACGTTGTTTGTGGCAGTTTAAATACTCACAATGTTTGTGGCAGTCTAAATACTTACGTTGTTTGTGGCAGTTTAAATACTTACGTTGTTTGTGGCAGTCTAAATACTTACGTTGTTTGTGGCAGTCTAAATACTTACGTTGTTTGTGGCA
>NW_007480823.1:0-299 GCF_000475195.1 Diaphorina citri
GGGACTTGAGGCTCTGAACTGCTGATTTCCAAAATGGTGGACCTTAAAATTTTAGGTTTAAAACCATTTGCCCTGGTGCAGACTTTTGTCCATTATGGTGGTATAGAGGGACCATTGCGGTTGTAGAGGCATTTTTCAAATGGGGTAATATGGGGCATATACCAAATTTACCATAATAAAAAATATAAGATGATTCTCAAACCACATTCAAACTTGGAACTCTTGTATGCTTTTACTTTGTTGGCTATAAAATCTAACGACTGAAGTCAGCAGTTAACTTTTAGGCCTAAAATAAGCTC
>NW_007480824.1:0-299 GCF_000475195.1 Diaphorina citri
TGGTTTACACGCTCTCCCTGAGCGGAGGTTCAATGTCTAGCCACAACCTTACTGTCCGTAATTACTTCTCTATCAGCACCGGGTTGTGATTAGATGGCGGTCACACGAAAACAAAGATAAATCATTAAACCATGCTAATCCAAATACTCTGAGCAAATGTAAACGGTCCTTACGGCTAAAAACAGAGTGGAGCGGAGAGCATAGAGCTTTATGCTCTAAGCCAGTGGTTCTCAAACTGTGCTCCGCGAAGAGCTTTCAGGTGCTCCGCGAAGATCTTCCAGGTACTCCGCATAGTTTCA
>NW_007480825.1:0-299 GCF_000475195.1 Diaphorina citri
CAGCCGTACCTTTCAGGTCTACCTGATAGTGAGTGGCTGGCCTTAGTAGGTATAACAGGAAATCTCTCCGAACCATTCCACAATATACAGAACACCGAGGACTCAAGCTAAGAAAATTCTAGACGCAGCACACAACACACACAAAAGAAAGAAATAACAGAGAAAGCTCTTAAACTAAAATATGCAAAAAACTGATAGTGCAAAGAGAGAGAGAGAGAGAGCACATACAAATTGGAATTAGTGTATTGAGATCTCACTTGGAAGATAACAGAGAGCTGTAGAAAAGAGATACTAGGAAA
>NW_007480826.1:0-299 GCF_000475195.1 Diaphorina citri
TTTTTTTTATACTCGCCAAACATCTTCAAATTCCTTCTTTTCTGAGGTGGTAAGTTCACTAAGAGTTGATACCAAAGTCTACTACAACAAAACAGTAAAATGAGGACTGTACAAATCACATCTGTGCAAAACGCTATGAAAAATGGACCTATTGGTCTTAGAACAGAAAATAAACACAGTGATAAGGTTTCTCTTCCATCAGGAACTAACTGAATCCGACAGTCATCTGAGGAAATGATCAACAGTGTCACCAACTCATCTTAGATTAATAGTTGTGCAATTTCTCCATACACCACTGA
>NW_007480827.1:0-299 GCF_000475195.1 Diaphorina citri
ACCTCTGTGTTCTAGGGTATTACCTCTGTGTTCTAGGGCATTACCTCTGTGTTCTAGAGCATTACCTCTGTGTTCTAGGGTATTACCTCTGTGTTCTAGGGCATTACCTCTGTGTTCTAGAGCATTACCTCTGTGTTCTAGAGCATTACCTCTGTGTTTTTATCCACCATGAGCACGGCTAGATAGAAGTAGAGCGGTGTTTGTATTCTGAGGAAATCCTCTTTGACCCATCCTATGATCAGTTGTAAACACTCGGTACGAACTTTCAAGTTTTCATCCTTCAAGTTGAGATACATCTC
>NW_007480828.1:0-299 GCF_000475195.1 Diaphorina citri
TGTATCTGAACAGTTCGAGACCAACTTTGTAGAAAAACACCCTCAGTACTTAATGACCACCACTCATGCTCAGACTGTGTGAGAGACCATGGTTTCAGAGCTAGGTTGGTAATTATGCATAAGACACGTCAATGGCAAATTTACTGAAAATTTCTATATAAGAGGAAAAACTTACTTTAAGAGTGTGCTAGATGTAGTTTTGACCGGCGCGAACGACATGCTGTAACACATACTTTTTGCGTTTAACCTAACCCTAACCTAACACTGGTCACTGCTCATTTGGAAAATTCCTTTTTGTG
>NW_007480829.1:0-299 GCF_000475195.1 Diaphorina citri
AATTCAATTTTATGGTATCAATATAGGTAATTTCACAATTTTTTAAACAAACTTTGGATACCGATATTTTTTCACTTGAATTTCACACTCAAGTTCATTTGTAATTCAATAAGATTTTTTTCAGTGGCGTAGGGTAACAGGGTCCGCAGGAAATTGGGCCAACAACGACTTCCTATTATAACCATGTCCCTCGGTGTTGTCTTTAACGTCTTCACGGAAACTTTAACGAAAGTCTTTAACCATATTCCAACAATTTGGTTGTTCTTTAAAATTTTGTATCCAGGTGGTTATAATAGGAA
>NW_007480830.1:0-299 GCF_000475195.1 Diaphorina citri
AGAAAGTAGAGGGAGCGGTGATAAAGGTGAGCTATGCAAAAAGGGGAGGGCGAGAAACTAGAATTAAGGAGAGAGAGAGAGGAGAATAAAGTTGGGAAAGGGAGATGGAGGAGACTAAGGTCATTGGGAAGAGATAGGAGGAGAAAAAGAGAAGGAAAAAAGAACGAGAGGCCAGAATTTAGAGGAGAGGTAGAAGAACAAAGCTATCAGTGACTCAGTGTCCTAAATCACCAAAGTATGGAAAAGTATTTACAATTCCATATTTCGATATGATTCGTCCAAATTCAAAATTCTGCTTT
>NW_007480831.1:0-299 GCF_000475195.1 Diaphorina citri
TTTTTGCGGCCCGCCAACTCTCTACCTTGGTCTCTTGCGGCCCTCGGGTGCCCTAAGGTTGGACAACCCTGGCTTAGAACAAGTTGCTCCATTCTCCAACAGTTTAATAGACATGATTTTATTTTATAATTTGAATAAAAGTATAGTTACCTACATATGAACGCCACTGCTTTCAGGATAAGAAAAGTAAAAAGGACAAGAGTGTAAGGTAAGATAAAATGAAGTGACTGTACAAATTTATTTCTGATACCTACTCTGTCAATGGTAAAAAAAGGGGAAAATAAACTGACTAGTGACTT
>NW_007480832.1:0-299 GCF_000475195.1 Diaphorina citri
CTTAAAAAAAAATAAATAAAAATAGTTAAATAGGTATACTAGTGTGTAGATAGAGGTACCTATTTGAATCGAATTTCTCACCCATCCCTAATAGACCTAGACCACTATTGTGTTTGAAATTCGATTTGCAATAAATTTAATGTTAAACGAGTACCTAGATTCATAGTTTCATGGGTTACATACACCTGTTAAAGCTATAGAATGATAAGGTGCATAGGTACCTATCTACGGGTTGGTTGTGCAAGTACGTGTATTGTTGAGGTTTTCTTTTCTTTTTTTTTTTTTTTTTTTTTTTTTGG
>NW_007480833.1:0-299 GCF_000475195.1 Diaphorina citri
TAAATTATTATTTTTATCTTATAAATTAAATTTTTAAACTCATAAAGACTTTTTTATGGGAGATTTTTTGGAATTTATCAAATAATAAATTCTGATGTCTGTATGCCGTGTGTACTTAGCTCAAAAATTCGTTCACACGATCGTTCACTACCGAAATTATTTCCTGGAGCGCGAAATTTCAAATTTCAAGATTTTCAAGTTCGAAAATCGAAATGAAATCCTAGCCACCTATTCAGATACATTGTTTTCATTCTCAGCAACAACTCAATTCAGGTCAAGATAAATTCTCATTTCTATTC
>NW_007480834.1:0-299 GCF_000475195.1 Diaphorina citri
AAAATGTTTCACTTTTGTTACAATGTTCGTTTTCTAAAAGAAATACTAACTAAGATGACCAGAACTGAAAAACACTGAGATCGGTACTCTTGTTCAAAGCTTTCCTGTGATCAATATTTACGAGGTGCTCTTAATTTATATCATTATTAAGAAATTGTCTCTAAAATAATGAGCATTCATGGGAAGTGATGGAAATAAATCAATAAATCCAGTGAAAGTATACCGACTAGTTGGTTCCATGTTGTGTTTTTCTGTTCTGCATCCTTTTCGTGTCCCTTGTCCGTTTATTTTCGTCATTG
>NW_007480835.1:0-299 GCF_000475195.1 Diaphorina citri
TTTAAAAATTGCCGCCGGGACAGCTATCTCACGTCGTCCGAGCTCATCTCAGCCCTGTTCATAAACACACCCTGAAGATAGCACATAGCGAGGGAAAATTCAAAATTTCAAAATTTTACAGGTGGTTGGATCGTTATGTAATCCCTTTTAACCCTTGATTGTTCCTTTGTAAATCTTCATTCCACTCCTGTTTATTCTAATTTTTATACCCTATTTTATTATTTTTTTTTCTTTTTACTCACTTCCCCTTGTTCTATGTTCCTTTTTCTATGTCTTATTGTACTACCCCATTCCTTTTC
>NW_007480836.1:0-299 GCF_000475195.1 Diaphorina citri
TAAATTATTTACTGTTTAGGTAGGTACATATTTAGTGTGCATAGGTAGCTATACCTTTATCATTGTGTGAACAATACCTAGCTATACCTTTATCATTGTGTGAACAATACCTACTGACTTACAATATGCCATAACTTTTTGACTGGGGCATTAATCATTATCATTCTACCAGCTACATCTACGTATTCTTCAAATTACCTTAATACCATTAGGTTATACTTGAATGTCGTACAGACAGGAACCCAATAATATTCCTACAACTCCGGAGAACCTACCTTCAAAAATCTGGTTATTGTTGG
>NW_007480837.1:0-299 GCF_000475195.1 Diaphorina citri
GAAAAAAGCACCAAGAATGACCATCGAGACAAAGTACGTCCACTGCCACGTTCTGCCCAAGGCATCTTCGATCTGAAAACCCAAAATGAAAACAGGATTAGAGAATAATAATAATAGTGCTTGATGATACAGCTCAAATGGGACTAAAAAGTTCCTAATAACCCAGCAGTAGGCTACTATTAGGTACCATTGTGGTCAAATTCTCAAAACAATGTTGAGGATAAAATTTCATAAATCGGCTGGAATTGAACCCACGCCCTCCTGATTACCAGGAGAGCGTTTTGACCACTACACCATCG
>NW_007480838.1:0-299 GCF_000475195.1 Diaphorina citri
TACACAGAATTGCACGTGTTGAACCGGTTCCTGGTGATTTAATACGATAGCAGCGCGTTGGTAGTATTCTCATTACTTAGTTGCGGTTTTCAGGATGTAGGATTCGGAGTCTGATATTGCCTACTGGAAAGTTTGAAGTTCAGGATGAGTTGTTTGATATACGAGATCGCCTGTCATGGATATATTGGGATCACGGATCAGGAGGTTTGAGCGAGGTATTGATTAGGGTCAGACTATGGTTCAGGTGTAGACTTCTGCTGGTTTGTAGTAGGTCATCAAATCACGATATCACGAAGTAT
>NW_007480839.1:0-299 GCF_000475195.1 Diaphorina citri
TTAGGGTAAAAGAACACTCAAATAAGCATCATTCAACAGGATAAGGAAAGTCGTGTGATGTTCACACCAGATTTTTTTAAAGAGGTTTAATAGAGGAAACTGTAACTGCCAAGGATTTATCGTCCCGAAAACGAGGAGAGAAAGAAGACAGGATAGAAGAAAGCCAGCCGTTCCGAGAACGAACATTTTGCGTTCAGAATGAAATCCGCCTCGGGCGGGATTTGGACCCGCGGCCTAGCGCTTACAAGGCAGACGCGCTACCAACCAAGCTAACTAGGCTGGCGAAGTTTCTTCTAAAA
>NW_007480840.1:0-299 GCF_000475195.1 Diaphorina citri
ATTTATTTAAATTCAATCCATGGGCGGTATTATTACCCAAGGTACTCGTAAGAACCTACATAATATACCTAAGTAAGTACCTACATACCTAGAATTACCTACATACACGTGTATGTAGGTTATAGTTTGAAATTTAGCAACGTCTTCATTAATGAGTTGATTAGGTGTCTGTACGTTTCTAATTTCAAAATTTTTACTCTCTCCTCAAAAAGTTGAAAATGCATAGGTATAAAGTTATGTCCACACATAGTCGACTAGCCGTCGATCGATGTCGACTGAACCGCCACAATGACACTGCC
>NW_007480841.1:0-299 GCF_000475195.1 Diaphorina citri
ATTTGCTTTAAGCCTGATTTCCACTATCCGTTGAAGTCAATTATTTTACAGGCGTTAGTTTAACCTATGAATAAAAATAATAATACAAAAAAAAAACTTGAATGGCAAGTGTGAACACTTCCCACATGAAAAAAAAAGGTCAGTGACTTGCAACTAACCTTGCACTAAACGTGGGAATCGGGCTTTATTAGAATTTTAAAAACGAATATTTTAAGTTACATAAAAAACGATTTTAATGCTACAATATTTAAACATACTTTTTTTAATGCCCCTTGTTAAATTTGACTAGTTTGTAAGGT
>NW_007480842.1:0-299 GCF_000475195.1 Diaphorina citri
ACTGGAAAGTCCCTTTACTCTCGCATTCTAAACAAGGTCTGATATACGCGGTTTGGTCAACTTAGTCTTGCGTTTTAATTATGTGCAAAAACTCTCGAATAATAAATTACATAAGGTAGCGTACTTTTTACAAGATGTTTATCCTACACCAGTGATTTTCTCAAGTCCATACTTTCGTAGAACGAGACCCAGATGTCATGAATGGATGAATTTTCCAGAGCGTTCTTCAAATTTTAGGAGCTCTTCAAAACAGACATCTCACATTTATAATTGGAACGTAAATTCTAGTAACTTATCAA
>NW_007480844.1:0-299 GCF_000475195.1 Diaphorina citri
AATTGTGAACCAGTAATTCCCACTACAGAAAAATCATTCTTGAAAAAACTATTATTTTGGTAATTTATTAATTACCAATATGTTTTGTTTTATTCTACCTTTCTTGGATATTGTATATTATATGTATTTTATAAAAATAAATCTAATTATACAGACCGAATACCAGTTGTTTTGCTATCTCTTATTGTTAGCTGAAATAAAATTTGTTTGATATGGCTCTCATAAGAAAGGAAACAGGAAATGCTGAATAATTAAGTCAGATACGAGATCACATTGATGGAAAAAAAAAAAAAAAATCG
>NW_007480845.1:0-299 GCF_000475195.1 Diaphorina citri
TTTACGAGATACAGCCTGATTTCCTCGAATTTGCCATCAAAAATTTTGTCAAAAGAGAACGAATGTGCCATCAAATTCGAATATCGTTTTTTTTTATTTGATTGCACCTACAGACCCAGGGAAAAAGCATTTCAATTGATAATTGATTACACAAATGAAGTGTATAGCTATCTACTACTTTATCATAGGCAGCATTAGTAAAACAAAGTATTTAAGTATTTAACTAGTGGTTCTGTGAACTGTAGACCTCACTCAGATTCTTTTGCCTAAGCTAAGACTTTAACAATAACGTCCTCTCA
>NW_007480846.1:0-299 GCF_000475195.1 Diaphorina citri
AATTATTTTATTGTAATGAATATTGTTATATCATGGGGATTTTTGCTCATTATGGAGTATTCCTTGCATTTTATATATATTTCATTGCAGAAACTAAAGCTTGGGATTTTCAATTGTTTGTTTGGACGCAGTTTACTGAAATCCCAAGTAATTTGTCTCTGATACCTATGTTGCTATTGTATGTGAGAATAATGAATTTGTAATATTGTGTATGATACTCGTACAGTATGCATTTCAGTATAATCTTCTGATTTCAACTTTTTGGGCCAAACAGATTCTGCTTGTTCTTGAGTGCTAAC
>NW_007480847.1:0-299 GCF_000475195.1 Diaphorina citri
CTCCTATCCTGTCTTCCTTCTCTCTTCGATTTCGGGACGATAAGACCGTAGCAGTTACAGTTCCCTCTGTCAAACCTCCTAAAAAATAAATAAAAGAAGATTTCATAATAAAGAAGAAAAGGAAGAAGGAAAGAGAAAAGAGACAGGGCAGACGGATAGAAGAAAGAGAGACGGATAGAGAGAGGAAAAAAATTACAGACGAAGAGAGATAGAGATTGCAGACTTTTGCCTCGTTTGGGTTTTCTAGCTGTAATAACATCTCACCTCTATAATCTGTCTCTCTCTCCCTCCCTTTCTCT
>NW_007480848.1:0-299 GCF_000475195.1 Diaphorina citri
CAGCCGTTCCGAGAACGAACATTATCCCATCAGGATAAAATCCGCCCCGGGCAGGAATCGAACCCGCGGCCTAGCGCTCAGCCAACCACTGATGCCGGAAAAAAGCTCCATAAACATCGCCATATTTATATTTTTCCATCAGTTTATCGACTATTTTTTCCGCCATTTTGACATGTTCTCTTCTAAATTATCTAATTTCTCGTCTATTTTCCTTCCAGGCTACAAGATGAGGGCTAGCGCATAAACCGAATCCCGACCCCTGACAATTAGATAAAACCATCCTGACCCATCTGACCCAC
>NW_007480849.1:0-299 GCF_000475195.1 Diaphorina citri
GAAGCATAACAATTTAGAACTGAGAAAGACTGACCACGTTCCACAAGAGGGTGATATTGTTGGTGTCACGTTTGATCACATTGAGTTGAACTTCTACCTGAATGGGAAAAACATTGACTGCCCCATCTCAAATATCAAGGGCAGTGTGTTTCCTGCATTGTTTGGTAAGTGAATGATGTGTTATCCCACCTCAAATAGGGTTTAAAAATCTTTCATCCTGCGAGTTTGAGGGGGAGAGTGAGGGAGGGGGGAAAACAGAGAGAGAGAGAGAGAGAGAGAGAGAGAGAGAGAGAGAGAGA
>NW_007480850.1:0-299 GCF_000475195.1 Diaphorina citri
TTTGATTAGAAATTGAAATAATTACTGCACAAAAACATGCTCAAATGCCAAATCACATCACAAGTTAACCGTTCATTTTCCTGACGAGACCGATTGCACTACTGTACGCCGACTTTGCCACCGGAAAAATATGAACGACTAGGCTGTCTTAAGGTGTGTCCACAGTCCACACATAGTACATAGTCGACGGTCATCGATCGATGTAGATCGACGGACGGTCAACTACATGTGGACACACCTTTATTTCTCGGCTAGGCGAACAGAGTAAGAAGATTGAACCATTCTATATGTTACACAAG
>NW_007480851.1:0-299 GCF_000475195.1 Diaphorina citri
GAGGGAACTATAACTGCTATGGTCTTATCGTCCCGAAACCGAATAAAGAAGAATGACACGATAGAAGAAAGCCGGCCGTTCCGAAAACGAACTTTATCGTTCGGGACAAAGTTCGCCCCCAGCGGGAATCGAACACGCAACCTGGAACTTTCAAGGCAGAACTAACTAGGTAGACTGGATGCGAACTCTTTAATTCTAACCTCTTTTGGACGCTCAGATGGACCTAAGGCTGAGGGTCTACCTTAGCGTCCATTCGCCCAGTATATAAGGACCCAAGGCATCAATATTGGAAGATCTCA
>NW_007480852.1:0-299 GCF_000475195.1 Diaphorina citri
TCGATTCCTATGTAAAAAGTTGGGAAAAATCCAAATCTGAGGTCAAAACTCCGAAAAAACAACTGTAAAAGGTCGAAAGTTCAATTTTTATAATGAAAAAGTTCAAAGATTTGTGACGTCAGACTTAACGCAGTTGCTATTTTTGTCCGCTAGGTAGGCCACTATGCAAGCACGCTAGCGGAGGAGCAGAAAGAACTGCGCAGAAACGTATGCGCACAAACACAATGCGTTGCCTGCAAGGGAGCTTTGCTCGGGACATTTGATGTGACGTCATCGCCTACGGGAGCGTATGCCGTGAC
>NW_007480853.1:0-299 GCF_000475195.1 Diaphorina citri
ATGCCTTTTCCACAAGTTTGGCCATGCCTCGGTATGAACTAGCGGGATTCCGGAGCGAAGCGACGGAATTCAGCTAGTAAAGTAATATATCCCACAAAATTTTCGATGGTCAGTTTTCTATGTCAAAACACGTTTTGAGGTCTCCAAGAGCCTAAATCCAAAGTTTGAAAAATTTGGTAAGTAGTCCACAAATGTGACAAAGGATGCAATACAAAACTTTTGGTTGAAACCGGTGCAGGGGTTGGTGGCAATTTGGCCGCTTTTTGGCGGATTTCGAGAGATAGAAAGTGGAGAAAGTA
>NW_007480854.1:0-299 GCF_000475195.1 Diaphorina citri
ACGATTCCAACAACAAGGACCACGCAATTATACGGGTTCATGGTAACTTCGAATTTCGAGACCTGATGAAGGACCACATTGGTTGAAAATATGTCCAAGTTTGACAAAGTAAGAAAAAAAAAAGTGGTTGAAATGGACATAGCGACCGTCATACGGCCCGGATCATTAAACGTCACAGTTGATCTGAGGTCAAAGGTCAAAGTTATCAGACGCACAAGACAGCATCCAATGCGAATTCGTCTGCAAAAATATGCCCGACGCACAATGAAATTATGACTTGCATCGATTATACTGATTGC
>NW_007480855.1:0-299 GCF_000475195.1 Diaphorina citri
GGTGGGGTGTGAGCCCATGTTGTAAAGACCACGTGTTACTTAGGTACTAGGTATCTAATATTACATGCCACACTGATGAGGTATTAGCCCATCTAGTAAAGACCCCTTATAAAAACCACTTTTACCGTGTACTTACTGAATAATTAAAATCTACTTAAAAATTACTTAATTTAATCAATTTAATACTTAACTCAATTTTACATGCCACGTGGCGGACCACACCCATTATATTAAGACCACGTGCTACTCAATTTCCCATTTTCCCCATAACTAATTTCTTAATTTCCCATTTTCCCCAT
>NW_007480856.1:0-299 GCF_000475195.1 Diaphorina citri
CCGTTCCGAGAACGAACCTCACCTGTTTAGGATAAAGTTCGCCCGGGGCAGGAATCAAAACCGCGACCTAGCGCTTACAAGGCAGACGCTCTACCCACCAAGCTAACTAGACTGGCTTCAATCTTCAATGTCACTTCTATCTTACCGATTTCATAAAATCCAAGCTCCCAAGGAAATTTATTTAGAATGGGGTTCTTTTTTTACGATCAGCGTCAATGATTAAAGAAATTGCGATATTGGTTAGGTAGAATTTTAATAGCCACCTATAGTCCTGCCTACCACAGTGAGTCACTGAGTCA
>NW_007480857.1:0-299 GCF_000475195.1 Diaphorina citri
AAAGTTGCCAAAAAGACCACATGGGGTAGTATCCAGCATTGACAGACAGTTGTCCACCTGTTAAACTGTGCTTCATCTGTTCCTTACTTCCGAAAACTGAAGAGGTTTAACAAAGCATCAGATTTCACACACTAATGTTACAAACACAATGACAGTGACACGAAAATTACGGTAATTTCGAGTCAAATTTCAAGACCAACAACTTGCTCTTTCTATTCGTATGACCCTTTCTTATGCATTCTCGATTTCTGGTCTCGGCTCGGATTTACTTTTGATTTTACCCAGTGGCTCAGTGATAA
>NW_007480858.1:0-299 GCF_000475195.1 Diaphorina citri
CGTCCAATGCTGAATTTAAAGCATCTCGGACAGTCATCTGAAAATGGAGAAAAACCAATGTTTAATCCCTTGATTTTACTATCTTTATTTTAAAATTTTACGAGCCACTTAGTGAAGCTCTTTTTGCTAGATAAGTATTAACACAAGTAGGTATTGAATAACTTTTGAACCATAGACGTAAAAACAAGGATACCTATAAATTTTGGTTAATACATACCTACTATGGAATCCAAGTGAAATTTGGGACCAATGTAACCACATGCATATGGACTTATGTAAGGTAGGTACCTACTATGAAT
>NW_007480859.1:0-299 GCF_000475195.1 Diaphorina citri
CGTGTATTTCTTATGGGGGGACTAAAAAACGTCAATATCTCGGGAACGGTTTGGAATTTCGGGATTTTTCGATTTTTTTCCAGTACCTACAAAAAATAAGGAATCCAATGGTGAAAACCGCATCTTCCTAGCTCATCCAGAAGTGGGTTAGAATTTGTATACGTGAGTCAGTGAGTGAGTGAGTGAGTCAGTCAGTTACACAAGGGGCTGTATATATTATGGATAAAGTTCGTTCTCGGCTGGCTTCTTTCTCCCATCCTGTCCTGAGAGCAACTTTGCACTTACAAGTTGAAATATTT
>NW_007480860.1:0-299 GCF_000475195.1 Diaphorina citri
CAAAATGTTTTTCACTTCTTTTTCTTATCCTCTTCTCCATCCTTCTTCTCCTCCTCTTAATTCTCCTGCTCCTCCACTTCTTCCTTCTCCACATCTTTCTCCTTTTCCTCCCTTTCCTCCTCTTCTTCTTCTTCCTCCTCCTCTTCTTCTTCTTCTTCTTCTTCTTCTTCTTCCTCCTCCTCTTCTTCTTCTTCCTCCTCCTCCTCCTCTTCTTCTTCTTTTTCTTCTTCTTCTTCTTCTTCCTCCTCCTCCTCTTCTCATCCCATCCAGGACTAAGTCAATATTGAGTCAGTCACTTA
>NW_007480861.1:0-299 GCF_000475195.1 Diaphorina citri
GCATTTCATTCTGAGGACTGACAGTAGAGCTCTTACCTGGCTACATAAATTCAAGGAGGACAAAAGCAAGTTGATTCGTCCAAAAGCAAATATCAACGATATTTAGATATTTATGCAGTTACAATAATAATCATTAATGAAATAGAAAGCTTATATTATATTATATTTATTTTATATTACGACAACACAAGTTAATAAGTACAGGAGGGTAGGTAACTTCGTAAACTTCGTAATATCACTTCGCAAAGACCTCACAACTTCCCGACCGCTAGACTATAGTTACTTTTTACAGACGCTCT
>NW_007480862.1:0-299 GCF_000475195.1 Diaphorina citri
AAGTGCCGAGTAGGTGGTACGTGGGGAGAGAAGGGTAGAATATTGTAGAATATGATAAAGGTAGCACATTGGAATATAACAATGAAAACGTTGAACCTCATTAGGACAGATTAAATTCAGATCCAACTGAGATGTGAGCGCTATTGTTTTTCTTTTACCCTCCCGAAATTCCCCACTGGGAGCTTTGTCCGGGGGTGTGATCGCACAATCTAAAACTCCGTCCACACATAGACCGTCGATCGATGACTGAAACCGTCCACACTGTCTCGACAACATACACCTCGTCCATCGACGGCCAT
>NW_007480863.1:0-299 GCF_000475195.1 Diaphorina citri
TGGTGAAATCCATCACCAATTTTTTTTTTCAGTCCTTAGAACTCCTGCTAACAGCCAGTTAAGTTACATTTGATTTGTATAGGATTAACAGGGTTGTTAAGCTAACAGGCTGTTAGAGGCTGAAAAGAAGGTTGGTGAAACCCACCAGCAGTCCATTATTAATTAACGGTCATAACAAAATCCTATTTATCTCTGCAGGTTCTACAGCGGCCAAGGACGCCGTGGCGGTATTAGATGAACTGATGGACATTTCATTTCCACACTTGGAACTCGAAGCTTCCACATCTTCCTCACCCAAT
>NW_007480864.1:0-299 GCF_000475195.1 Diaphorina citri
TGTTCATAATAGGGAATACAAAATGGTCACTGGTCAAGTTATTTGCTGCAGTTTGCAATTCATTGATATATGTAGCTAAGTCCGAGGACCTTCGTTGAATCCTGATGTGCCAGTGGAAGGGTGACAGGAAGGCGGAATTTTGCTGTTTAGATGTACCTACATAGATGCCAGAACCAGGAATTGCACAAAAATCACAGAAGTGTGGTGGATGTCTAACTTACTAGTTGCAGTTTTCCAAAAACAAGGAATATCTCCAGAGCTTTGAAATAAGTCACAGCACCAAAGGGCTTGTAGTGCTT
>NW_007480865.1:0-299 GCF_000475195.1 Diaphorina citri
TCTCTCTCTCTCTCTCTCTCTCTCTCTCTCTCTCTCTCTCTCTCTCCCTCTATATCTCTCTCTTTCCTCCCAGACAGGCTAAATTATGACGCAATTTGTGCGTGGCTCATATTTATTAAACCGTGTTATTACTATTTGTCTGCTCCCTCCCTGTCTTATATACAGGGTGATCCACCTACAAGTGCCCCATAGGATATTAACCCGTAAAATCTTCTCAACTGTAAATCGGATAGTGCTGGAAGTTGCACCAATCGGTTCCTCGTCAAAAGTTCCACAAGAGAGAATGCTTAGTGCAGTGT
>NW_007480866.1:0-299 GCF_000475195.1 Diaphorina citri
TGAGTTCATAGGTCGTCGCGACAAATTTCAAGATCAGAGCTCATTTGTGTGAGAAAATGTGAAAAAAATCCCCCAAAATCCAGTTTTTTTTGGTTTTTTGGCTTTATGGTTTTCTGGACAAAATTTGCACCACCATTTTCGTGTTCCTGGTAAAAAGACCTTTAATTTGATATATGTATAGGTCGACTAGGTTTGGATAAGTCCTTCTATGGGGACAGACTGACTGACTGACTGACAGACCGACACCGAAGCGAATACAATAGTCCGTCCCTTATACCTTTTTTATTACTATTGTAATA
>NW_007480867.1:0-299 GCF_000475195.1 Diaphorina citri
TACCTACACTAATGAATAATAACAATAATATACAAATAGGGATACTGATACTTGTAGAATTTCCTCCGGGTACAAAATACATTGGCTGCCACGTGCCACGGCTGCCACGTGAATGTTCCACATGTACATCTGAAATCTAATAACATATATTATGTATTGTAATCGGATACCAATGAAAAATAAAATTGAAATAGGTAATTATGAAACTGCTCAAAGGATCAATTGACTACTGCACATCATGCTCCAACAACCAATACATACATACGTTTCCATTACTATTACAATTTTATTATTATTGA
>NW_007480868.1:0-299 GCF_000475195.1 Diaphorina citri
CTCGGCACCGATTTCGCGTTACGTCAAGGCACATTCTTTTCCGTGTCCATCATTTCCCAAATTCCCATGCCTCTCTAAAAACGGGAAAGTTTGGCTAGAACATTTTCCGCCCTGTGAGGAATTTGAACCCAGCACCTCCAGCCACAAAGGTTTGAGTCAATGACCACTCGGCCACAAAAGAGGGCAGATATCTACATTATTGTACGGTTTATTATTGTTTAATTGTACGGTTGGGAGGAAGAGCGTCTCTGTTATTGTCTACTGGGTGTTAGCAGGGTTACAACATTGAGGTGTTAAAC
>NW_007480869.1:0-299 GCF_000475195.1 Diaphorina citri
AAGGGTGACCTGTACAATCCCGACGCCTATGAACTACTCACCAACTACAATGCCTTTGACATCCACAACCATACTCTCTCGTAAGTAAATCAATTAATCATAATCAATTCATTAATTATTATTTGTGGTAAAGCAGAGCTTTTTCACAACTTTTGTGGATATCACAGCATTTGTTGCGTACACCTCCTTTTTCCTCACCCTATACCTCCCAACCAACACGCCGCCGAACCAACTTTAGTTATAATCCGACCACCGACTAAGTAAGACCCCCCAGTATCTCCATTTCACAAACAAAGTTT
>NW_007480870.1:0-299 GCF_000475195.1 Diaphorina citri
GGGAACCGCGGTTCCCTGGGGATAGCCCTACTAATTGTCAAAGATAGCACATCAATAATTGATTAAATTTTAAAATTAAAAAAACGACATCGCAATAAAAGCCAGAGCTTATTCAAGAAGTTGTAGCTTCTGGATCTATCTCTCTGAAGATAAATATCCATGTCTCAAGAAACTAGCTATGTACCTAACAGCCTTCTTCGCAAGCACTTATCTCTGTGAAGCAACCTTTTCAACTATGAATGCAGTGAAAACCAAAAATAGAAATAAAATCACTGACGAACACTTACTTGATTGTGTGC
>NW_007480871.1:0-299 GCF_000475195.1 Diaphorina citri
GAAGAAGTGGAGAAAGAAGAAGAAAAGCCTTTTATCATTATTAAAAAGTTTTTGGAAATAGGCACCCTGCCTAAATGAAAACAAAATAGGTAAAATGAAAAACGCCCATTTCTTTTTTTTTCCCCCAGAAAATAAATAATAAAGAGGTAGGTACTAGGTACCTAGTAAAGAGGTACCCAATACCTACAGGCTACAGGTAGGTACATAGATCTCCAGCAAAAATGTAAATCAGTGCTTCTCAAACTGTGTACCGCGAGGTCACCTTAGGTGTGCCACGAGATTTTGCATTTTTTTTTTTT
>NW_007480872.1:0-299 GCF_000475195.1 Diaphorina citri
CAAGTGAGGTTTAAACTTGTATTGTTCGAGTATCAATATAGACAGTATGCCTAATTTTAGTGACCAACGTAATTTGTGTAATTCCAGTGGAACTGTTGAGTCGTCATCAGAAGATAGTTCTGGTTCAAAAGGAACAACAGGGCTCAATTTGAACATTGAAGACGGAATGAAAAGAGCAACTGTGAAAGAGCGAATTGAGAAATATTTTTACCAACTTACTGATGGATGTGGCAATGAGGACTGTAAGAATGAAAACTGTGCCTCTAGTGGGAAGGTAAGTGTTTCCACCCCCTTAGTTT
>NW_007480873.1:0-299 GCF_000475195.1 Diaphorina citri
GGAGAAAGCCGGCCGATCCGAGAACGAAACTCATCTGTTTAGGTTAAAATCCGCCCCGGGCGGGAATCGACCCACGACCTAGCGCCTACAAAGCTAGGCGCCCTACCCTCCAAGCGAACTAGGCCAGCCAGCAAATGTTTTTCAGCCAGTTAGCTTGAAATTTGGAAACACCTACGAGGCGTTAGGTTGTGGGTTCGATTCCCGCCCGGGCCGAACTTTATCCGTAGGTCATAAAGTTCGCCTACTATCGGAAAGCTACTCTAAAAGGCCCTAGGCAATTCTTAGTATAGTGAGTGTAA
>NW_007480874.1:0-299 GCF_000475195.1 Diaphorina citri
AAAAATGTGATTTAGATCTTGGAATATTACTTCTGTACCTATATTTGTTCTTCCATTGCGATATTAATATGCCTAATGTCTATCTATCATTATATATAATTAACCTACCTGTCATCAGCATTAAAATAATAAGCACCACATTACCTAATGAATTTGACTAAATGCTACTTCGCATAACGTACATCTCTCTCTTCTCTCCCTCTCTTTCTTTCCCTCTTTCTCCCCCCTCCTTCCCTTTATCTCTCCCTCTCCCTCCCTCGCTCTCTCTCCCATTCCTCTCTTTCTCTCCCCTTTCTCTC
>NW_007480875.1:0-299 GCF_000475195.1 Diaphorina citri
GTACATCACAAAAAATGATACCTACCTGAAGAAATTAGCAGACTTGTGCTAAACAGCACCGCATTTCTGTCATCCTTTATCATTCATTACTGCCAAGTCAAGAATGATTGACCGAGAAAGAAGTAGGCAGTAGTGCAGTACCTAATTTATTAGGTAAACCTCCATCAAAAAATATCAGTTTATTAAAATTGGCATGAGATATCTACACTGTACTTAAGGGCGAGCTACAACTACAGCCTTTAAGAGAGACACATGGGCTAATCAAATGTTTAAAATCCATGGGTCTCAAGTTATTGGCA
>NW_007480876.1:0-299 GCF_000475195.1 Diaphorina citri
CATCGAACAGACTCCATATTGTGACGTCACAGCTGTCACAAGAGCCATTTGGACCATGTCCTAGACAGATTTAACACAGAAGACCTCCAAAGCCCAAGCACATGTTTAACCACAATAGTCATTATAACAGCTATCAACTAAGATTATAACTACCAACACAAGGTGGTCAGTCCACTTATCAGAATGGAGGGAGAAAGATCATAGCATGGAAAGGGGGGATTTTGGATGCCACCAAAGTTCAACGGTTGACCATTTGGATATTAGGTTTGAATTACGAAATAGCCACTTGTTCACCTTCA
>NW_007480877.1:0-299 GCF_000475195.1 Diaphorina citri
AGTTGGGAAAAAATTAATTATATTTTAAGTACTTAAGCTTGAATTTACATTTCATGCTCTGTTTAGCTTTCTCTCTCCCTGTCTATCTCTCTCTACTCTCCCCTTTCCTTTTCTTTTTCTCCTCCTCTCTCTTTCTTTTTCTGTGTCTCTTTCCCTCCTCCTCCTCCTCTCCTCTTATTTCCTCTCTCTCCTCTTTCCTTTTCTTTAACTCTCCTTATTCTCTCCTCCTCCTTCTCTTTCTCTATATTTCTGGACCTTTTCCCACCCTTATTTTTACAACATTAAAAATTCATGTTTTT
>NW_007480878.1:0-299 GCF_000475195.1 Diaphorina citri
AACCGCCAATGCACTTGATCATCCCCTGTGGAGTCAGATTTTGCCGCCTTCATTGAGTAGCTATTGAATTGTATACGGAGATTTGACCATTTGGCTTTGAGATCATCAAAGGCGAAGTTCGCGCCAAACCAGTCAAATATTTCCGTCCATGCTGCATCCCTGTATGTCTTGTTCTGATACTCTGTGGACTGTTTGTTCCAAATGCAGGGGTGGCTCGCAACATTTTCGATCAGTTGGTAGGTGTCTTCGTCGGACCAAGGGCCGGAAACCTTTTTCGCACTCCTTTTACATCGTTTGCT
>NW_007480879.1:0-299 GCF_000475195.1 Diaphorina citri
ATAGGCGAAACTCGAGTCGGAGTAGAAAAACACAAATACCTAGTATCCAGTAATAATAGAAACGGTAAGAATAATGTCTATCGACGTAAAAAAGTAAGGAAAAAAAGATGTTTTTTCTTGAAATTCACTGAAACTTACTTCTTCCTGTCCAATATTTCAGGACGTTCTAACTAAATTCCCGGGTGACCCACTAAAACTAACCTCTCCTCTGTCTCACATTTCAGAACGTCCTAGCTAAATTCCCAAATGATCTGGACCGCATGCGCCGCATGTCTCTCATCGAAGAAGACGGAGACAAG
>NW_007480880.1:0-299 GCF_000475195.1 Diaphorina citri
TGAAATGATTGAAACACAATAATTATTATTTCGATGAACAGATATTACAGATAAATGAAAAAAGTTATTCGTATTTGACATCTGGTAAGAACTTGGACGTAATTTTCCATCCGGTTTAAAATTGTTTCAAAGCGAAGATTCCATTTAACTTGACTAAAAGAGATAAATGGTGTTGGTGGTGTTGTAAATCGTTCTAGCAAGACTACTCAAAATCAATTTTAACTTCCAAATTGACAAACATCACTGTCAGATCACAATCAAACCTGGTTTAAGAAAAAAAAAAAAAAAAAAAAAAAAAA
>NW_007480881.1:0-299 GCF_000475195.1 Diaphorina citri
CACTATTTCCTCACAGAAGAATCTGTGATGCAACTTGCAAACCGCGCAATAATTCTGTAATGTTTATATCTTGTAAACTGCACTTGTACATTAACTAACTTAGTCAGCAAATCTTTTGTAGCAGAGTGACTTATTCACAATACTATGTACCTACTGTACCTGTTTACCATATACCTACAACATATTACCTATGTTTCTGTCTACCTAAGATGTTTTTGTATGTACCTACCTACCTATACTAAAGCTTTTTAAATACATATATATGCATACATAATGTTTGTTTTTATGTAATTACCTAT
>NW_007480882.1:0-299 GCF_000475195.1 Diaphorina citri
CAGGATTTCTTTCTTTCAAGATAAACAAGGTATATTCTATTGTCTATTCCAGGGGTTTCCAACTATGTGGCCCGCCAGACAATTCTTGTGGCCCGCGAAGCCTTTTGGATTTCTACAAACTTACCTAAATGTAAAAATTGAAAGAAAAAGAGTTGTGTTACTAGGCAAAAATCTTCGATTTTTAAAATTTTAATTAAAAAAAATCCCTCATTTAGGAGAATACTTTTTGAAAATTTTTTCCTGCGGCGCTCAAAATTCGATCGGACTGCATTTCTAAAAAGTTGGGGGGGGGGGGCGGG
>NW_007480883.1:0-299 GCF_000475195.1 Diaphorina citri
CTAGAGTGTGATACCAAGATTTCCCATGGGCTGGTGTGCATCACAGGAGTGTGCCACACTATTTTGAAAGAAAAAAAAAAGTGTTGCACTCCAGCATGACATGTTGTCTCACTGAAAACTGGCACACTCAGGAGTTGCAGACAGCCCAGGAGGAACCCTTCTAAATACAAACAGTTCTTAGTTTCACAACAATGGAGTCTCCTAAACAAATCTCTACCAGCTCAAAAGTAACTTTGCAAAAATTGCTCTCGTAGGAAATGTATTAATCTGTGACAACTCAATACAAGAATAAGCTACAA
>NW_007480884.1:0-299 GCF_000475195.1 Diaphorina citri
TGTTAGCTTCCGTTATAAATATATTCATTTATTACAGGAGTAGAAAACTTGAAATTCTAATCTTTAATGTTACCTAATTGGAATTTTGGCGTCTCCACTAAATTGAAATTATTAAGCATCGGGTTATCATATGCATTTAACTACATACATAATTATGTAGTTTAATTATTATGTACCTACGTATGTAGATATACATAATATATGTATGTATATATCAAATATGGCCAAAGATCATTCATTCAGGTACATAGGTAGAATAGAATAGAATAGAATATACCCTGCTTATACTGCTTATAGGT
>NW_007480885.1:0-299 GCF_000475195.1 Diaphorina citri
CAAAGAGTGAGCTGCAGTGTTTGGTTCCTATCATTGAGGAGTGTGAACCCTCAATTGACGCGACAGTTTTTGTAAATTTGGTACAGGACCTTAAAAACTCGAAAAAGAAACTCGAAGTTATAAAAGATGATTATGACATGGAGCCTACAGTGGTAACATCAGTGCTCTTGAAAATAATAACAGATGAGTCCTCAACTATCGAATCAAGAATTAAAAACAGACTGAAGAACTTAAGAAAAGCTCTTCTCACTCTGTTGGCTCCCGCGCCCAATAGTGTAAACGCTGCTTCAACTAACATT
>NW_007480886.1:0-299 GCF_000475195.1 Diaphorina citri
GTTTTGACCTATCATCGTCTTCATCCTCGTCATCCAAAACCTCCTCTGCTACAACCTGGGGGAGAGAAACAAGTATAATTAAGGAGCTGGGTGCAAAAAGGGCAATAAATGAAAATCATCAAACTGAGACATTTAACTTTAAAGTTTTCAATTTTTCATCAAAATCCTTGAAAAGTATGTTTACAAAAAACGCTGTAACTCATTGAAAAAAAAATCTGGTGTGAACATCACACGACTTTCTATTACATTAAGTCGGACGGTTCTAAAAGTTTCACCATTCGATTCCGCGTGAAAAATCA
>NW_007480887.1:0-299 GCF_000475195.1 Diaphorina citri
CCCAAACCCCTCTTTTATCTAAAAAAAAAAAAAAAAAAAAAAAAAAAAAAAAAAAAAAATCCAAAAGGTCTATGAATTCCAAATAAATAAATAAATAAGGAAAAGGACCTTTACGTAACCATTTTTGCCTTTCATTAAAATTGGACAAATCGTTCGATACTTATAGCAAACAAACAGACAGACAAACTGAATGAAAACTCGTTGAGTCAAAACTTGGATTCAGCCAGCCTAGTTAGCTGAGTTGGTAGTGCGTCTGCCTTGTAAGCGCTAGGCCGCGGGTTCGATTCCCGCCCGGGGCG
>NW_007480888.1:0-299 GCF_000475195.1 Diaphorina citri
AAGTCGACATCAGAGTAGGTAATTGGGCCACTTTTTATGCTAATAAAAATATTGAGTCTATTTCCTGCGTCTTTTTTTACAGAAAAAACTCTTTCATATTTTTTTGTTGGGCAGAAAGAAGAATTACGTTCAAGGAAGATATGAGAGTGGAAGTTTTTTGTTTCTTTATGAATTGGAAGAATAGTTCTGATATTTCCTGAGAGTTATTGCCATTATGTCATTACATTAACAGTTTTATTCAGAAGTTCCTAATTTGGTCAAAGCGTACGTCCAGTATTTCCAGGTTTCATTCTACTCGT
>NW_007480889.1:0-299 GCF_000475195.1 Diaphorina citri
ATCATCAATCTGGAAATAAGTAGTACTTATTTGTTATTAAGTACCTACGTTCACATAAGTAGGGTATAATGGAGTAGTGGTCACTGCGCTCGCCTTGTACGTGGGAGACCCGGGTTCGATTCCTGGTGGGGTCAAAAAAATTGTACCGTGCAAGCTATTGATTAAGTGACTCGCTGTTCCGGGGAAAATGAGTAGCTATGGTAATACCATGCCAGCATGGTAAGGTAAACATTGGATGTAGGATTATTGAGATATTTGGGAAATCCTACAGTGCTGCAGTGATCACCAAAGTTGTGATA
>NW_007480890.1:0-299 GCF_000475195.1 Diaphorina citri
AACATCGTTCCCTGATTATTTCACCTAGATAAATTTCATGACATGACTTGGACTTGAACCACCAACCTCCAGATCCAAGTCCAACGCGTTAACAACTGCACCACTGAGGTTGGTATTTGACCACAATAATTGTAAGTAAGAGGACTACCTCCTTATTGCGGGGGTAAACTGTCCTATTAGAGCTACATCAGCACTTTTATTATGTATCTGTACCTATCTCAAATAATATGTCCCCTCAAGATAACCGGAGGGACATGTACAGACATACTATCGAGGGTTCATACGAGCCATGCTATGAG
>NW_007480891.1:0-299 GCF_000475195.1 Diaphorina citri
GATTATTAATTATACCCAGGAGCTATATTTTAAGCTTAACGCCACGGTTATTAATAGTTGGTACATAAATAGGTAGGTTAGTACCATTAGAAGTGGAGATAATTTGTAGTAGACCTGTTCTACGATAAGTAATTTAAATGTGGAGCGTATTACCGAAAAGGGTTCCATAAATAATTGCCCACAGAGCTAATACGAACCTTTGTAAACAAAGAGCTCTCACAGGAATGGGATTTTTTAGACGGGAATATATTTTAGACGTCAATAAAAGGGAATGGGACTAGTTTTATACCGCTTCATAA
>NW_007480892.1:0-299 GCF_000475195.1 Diaphorina citri
ACATAGTCATATGAACATTCAGTGCTCATGTGTACAAACTTGAGTGTGATGAATTGATTAGTTGAGTTGGCTGAAAAAAAGAAAAGGTTTTTTTATAAGGTATCTTGTTGCCATGGGAATGTTTATTGATATCTGATCAAAGGATTTTGAGAATCCTTGTAAATGTTAGGGCATAACCAGTATAGTTATCTTTGAGCAGCTGAGAGATTAACAAATACTTTAACATGAAATTGGAGAACTAACCTATAAATACAACATGCTAAACATAATCAATGTTTACCATGGCAGTAAAGTTCTCA
>NW_007480893.1:0-299 GCF_000475195.1 Diaphorina citri
GAGAGAGAGAGAACGAAAGAGAGACTAATTAAAGTCATGTCCAAGTTCAAGCTTTACGCATTAAAAATGCTGACAAAAAAGAACAACAACCAAATAGAGTAAACCTTTCTTCAAACACAATGTCAATACTGCTGCTCGTAATAACATCATTGGAGTTTGGAGCTACTGATAATTATGATGATGATAATATTCATCGCGAAAACAACAACAACGCTGATGAGAATGCTGATTCCAATGATGTTAAAACACTTGAAACTGATTCTCATAATATGTAAGTAAATTACTGATACAAACCATAT
>NW_007480894.1:0-299 GCF_000475195.1 Diaphorina citri
AAAGTATGTTCTAAGTTTTAACTCGACGATTTTTCCTGTATTTTTTGTGCCTAAAAGATTAATTGTAGGTATTTCGGAATTTCCCTTCTTCTAAAGCTGGGTTCCCCTCTTTTTCCTACGGTTTTGTACAGGCGCTAGGCGCTGTCACGTGAAAAGAGGAGCGACGCCGTTTTTATGAAATTCTTTGATTCACCATAACTCCTTAATGGTTTATCGGTTTATCCGATTGAGATGAAATTTAGCAAACATCCATGTTTATCGTTTATCACTTTAAAGATATTTTGCTCATTCTTTTTAGG
>NW_007480895.1:0-299 GCF_000475195.1 Diaphorina citri
ACATAAGGCAGTTCCAATCAAGTGTAATTGACAGACACAATAAGTTGCAATACCAAATTCAATACTAATATCATCATCTTTGATCACTGAAATAGATTGAAGGAAGTAATAATGGTTAAAACTAAGAATGAAAAAATGACACATATGATAAAAGAGAAAAAATATCTGAGCAAACATTACAAGAACTTCATAAAAAAGAAGAATATAAGGAACTCCACTCCCAAACTTTACACACAATACCAAACCATTAATATCAACTTAATTATGTTTGTTGAAATCAGGTATTATTAATGAATAGG
>NW_007480896.1:0-299 GCF_000475195.1 Diaphorina citri
ATTCAAAATTCTGCTTTTCCATTGGCTATTACACTTGTAAGATACTTTTCCATACTTTGGTGATTTAGGGCACTGGTAAAATTAAAGCTCACTTTGTGGGCCAAACTACAATGTTAAATTCGTAATTACCCTATGACGTTCCCCTCTAGAAGTTCAGCATTTTCCAGCATTTTGTCAGCTATCTTCTGCTCAGTTAACTCTTCCTCTGAAATGAAAACGAGGAAAATATTATCCATAGGCTCTATGACATTGGAGCCCCAATAAAATCTAGAAGTTAAGCCATGTTGAACTAAATAAGT
>NW_007480897.1:0-299 GCF_000475195.1 Diaphorina citri
TTGTGCTGAGTGGCTAAAGTTTTGTCGAAGAGCAGACAAAGTAAATACCCAGTATGCCAGAATCTGTTCATTACAAAAACAGAAAGTGACAAACACTGGAAGTTACAGCATAATTTGTTGAACTACTCTCCCAGTGTCTCAAGGAAAATTAAGCCAGGAAGTAACCATCACTTAACCCCTTGGTTATGATATTATTGATCACACATTGTTTTGCGTATACCTACTCGAAATGATCTAATTTGTTTCTGAACATCTAGAAAATTCTGAACATCGACAGTAAGAACATTTGAATTGTAATC
>NW_007480899.1:0-299 GCF_000475195.1 Diaphorina citri
GGTCGTCGCGACAAATTTCGAGATCAGAGCTCATTTGTGTGAGAAAATGTGAAAAAAATCCCCCAAAAACCATTTTTTATTTTTTGGCTTTATGGTTTTCTGGACAAAATTTGCACCACCATTTTCGTGTTCCTGGTAAAAAGACCTTTAATTTGATATATAGGTCGACCAGGTTTGGATAAGTCTTTCTATGGGAACAGACAGGGTGACAGACAGACGACACGAAGCGAATACAATAGTCCGTCCCTTATACCTTTTTATTACTATTGTAATAATAAAGGAAGGACGGACTAAAAATG
>NW_007480900.1:0-299 GCF_000475195.1 Diaphorina citri
GTTTAGGCGTGTTTTTAGCCAATGTCGATAGACCAACGTGTAGACGCTTTATGCTGCTTTAGATTGTGTTTAGCAATGTCAATAGTAAACTCTCGTTTGCTATAACTATTTGCAGCATTTATAGGATATAGCATACTTTAGTTGACAGTACTGCCGATTGTACAGTATTACTGACAATTCTCCTGGACAATATTTCAACCATGTTACCAAGTCTTACCACTGAGATTCTCGTTAACCACATTGTCTACGCGCAATTCTTACTCCGACCAAGCAATTCCTTATCATTCAGCGTCTTATCG
>NW_007480901.1:0-299 GCF_000475195.1 Diaphorina citri
TTCTATTCTATTCTACCATTCTATTCTATTTTATTTTGTCTTCAGGTATTACTATCAGGGTGTCGATGTGTGGAGTTGGATTGTTGGGATGGAGATGATGGCAATCCACAAATCTACCACGGACACACATTCACCACTAAGATCTCATTCCGGTCAGTAGTGGAGGCCATCAACAAGAGCGCCTTCATTACTTCCCCCTATCCTGTGATATTGAGTATTGAGAATCATTGCTCCCTCCAGCAGCAAGCGCGCATGGCACAGATATTCCAGGTAGGTGCGCTTGTCATTTCTCCAAAGCG
>NW_007480902.1:0-299 GCF_000475195.1 Diaphorina citri
GTTATGGGCAAATCAAATTCGTCAGGTAACGCTGGGTCACCCTGTATTTCTATTTCTATAATAGGAAATACCTACAATTTTAATAGTTACGTATTCATGGTGTATTTCCATTGTGCTAATAACGTATGGTGCGTAAGTAATGATGCAAATAAAAGTAGATATATTAGAGGAAAAACGCAACTGACGTTCTACAAGGTAGGAATCAAAAAAAGAAAAGGTCGAAATGTTTTCAAAGTTTAAAAGGCCTGTAAAAGTTGTACAAACAATATCAACGGAATGGCTCATGAAAACATAGATCG
>NW_007480903.1:0-299 GCF_000475195.1 Diaphorina citri
TATCCTGAACAAATAAGGTTCGTGCTTGGAACGGCTGACTTTCTTCTATTTCTTTCTTTGATTTTGGGATGATAAGACATCCATTGTTGCCGTTTCCTTGATCATCAAACCTCTTTAAAAGTAGTAAAAAGTACTCACTTCGAAATCTTGTTTGAAGAATCGGGCAGTTTCCATGTTAACTCCCATAGCGGCAAACACAATAGCAAAGTTATCTTCAGAATCATCAAGTACAGATTTACCCGGCATCTTTACCAGACCAGCTTGTCTACAAATCTGAGCAGCAATCTGGAAATTGAACA
>NW_007480904.1:0-299 GCF_000475195.1 Diaphorina citri
AGATTAAAAAAAAGGTTGTATAAAAAAACCGACTTATAAACAAAATTAGCATTTTCAAAAGCTGGCAACGTTTTCATGGCACGAGGGTGCTGGATTTATATGAAAGCTCCTTTTGTCTACGTCTCCCTTTGAGATCTCCTCTTTGAATACGAATGGGAAAGCTTACTTTTGGTAGACTTAATTTTAGAACGACGGTCGGCCTTGTGCTAAAAGACGGGTTTAAAAAAAAGAGCCCGTTTTTTTCTTCATTCAGGTAGGCAGTTTTTTTTCTTCTTCTTCTTCTTCTTCTTCTTCTTCTT
>NW_007480905.1:0-299 GCF_000475195.1 Diaphorina citri
GGTTCAGGGAACTATAGTGTGTCCAGATCAATGTGACAGCAAAAAAATAGGCATTGTTGCCAAACATGTCACAATACAAACATGTGCAATGGTAGAGAATCTTTAAAAGGGGAAGGTATATTGCACAGTGCTTCCTCCGACAGTGAAACAAAGTCAGATAAGGCGATATCCACCTTACCTGTTCTGGAATCCAACCTCTGAACTTAGAGCTACCTCTGCAATTTAAAAGAGAGAGTTTATCAAAAATAGACCTTTACCTCAATTGCAACAATGTAAGGATTTCCTGTAATCTGATTGGT
>NW_007480906.1:0-299 GCF_000475195.1 Diaphorina citri
TTTGCTACTATTATTGCCGATTGTACATTTACTTTTGCTGCTGTTGTGGTAGTTACTGCGACCATCTCTTAGAACTTAGAATACAATCATTGTAGATGATGTTACCATAGATTTTGCTACTATTATTGCCGATGGTACATTTACTTTTGCTGCTGTTGTTTCTGCTGCTGTTGTGAACAAATGAAGGAGGACGCCCAAGATCGAGAAAAGTGAAGAACGTCGTGTTGAAATCTGTCCTAGGACAGATCTACATCTATATATATGTTTCTGCTGTTATCATTGCTTTTGCTGTTGGCATT
>NW_007480907.1:0-299 GCF_000475195.1 Diaphorina citri
TAGGTGTTGTGGTTCTAGAGATAGAGCGATCAGTGTGTGAAATGTGAATGGATCTCGTTCTTATAATATAAGATAAGGAAAGCAATGTAATTGGTTGTTCACTAATCTTTTTACGGTGGTAATACCGCCACTGGTCGCTACAACAACAACAACTCGTAGCTACTCACCTATATCATGGTGATAGCTATGGAACTCAATGCCACCACTGGCCGCTACTGGTCGCTACTCACCTATATCATGGTGATAGCTATGGAACTCAATGCCACCACTGGCCGCTACTGGTCGCTACTCACCTATAT
>NW_007480908.1:0-299 GCF_000475195.1 Diaphorina citri
ACAGAGAGAACAAGAATCAAATCTCTGCTGGGGTAAAGGGGACTTTTGTCTCATTCGAGCAGGATAAACAAGTTATATGCCATTCTACAGAGAGAACAAAAATCAAATCTCTGCTGGGGTAAAGGGGACGTTTGTCTCATTCGAGCAGGATAAACAAGTTATATTCTATTCTACAGAGAGAACAAAAATCAAATCTCTGCTGGGGTAAAGGGGACTTTTTAGTCTCATTCGAGCAGGATAAACAAGTTATATTCTATTCTACAGAGAGAACAAGAATCAAATCTCTGCTGGGGTAAAGG
>NW_007480909.1:0-299 GCF_000475195.1 Diaphorina citri
ACTCTCAATGATAAAATTAAGAAATTTTTGTTCTTTGAAGAAAATTATCCTCTCCTCTTCCTCCCTTATCCTTCTTCCTCTTTCTCACTCCTCCCTCTCTTTCTTTTCTCTCTCTCTCACTCTCTCTCTCTTCCAATATTCGACTTTATTAAAAAATAATAATAAGTAGGTTGTTGTTCTTTTTTCTCTCCATCTGTTTCCTTGGAAAATCTATATGAAAATTTTGATGAAACGCGATTAAAAAAAAAAAAATCGAATAGAAGCTCAATAGATTTTGCCAGTTTGTTCTGCTCATTAAG
>NW_007480910.1:0-299 GCF_000475195.1 Diaphorina citri
TGAGATATTGGGAAAATCCTACAATGCTGCAGTGAGCACCAAAGTTGTGACATAATAACACAAAGAACTGCATTTACATTTTACATTTACATTGAACGCACGCCCTCCTGAATACCAGGCGAGCGTCATGACCACTACACCACCGAAGCAGAATTACAGATGAATAATTAATTATTTCTTTTAATGAACGTCATCTGGGGTTTCCCTGGGCACAAAGTCGTACAATACTCGGAAAATTGAACCATTTAGCGTTGAACGTTAAACCAAAACAATAAACCTGCCGTACCTACCCGTAGCGG
>NW_007480911.1:0-299 GCF_000475195.1 Diaphorina citri
GAATGAGAAAGGGAGAGAGAGAGAGAGAGAAAAGATAAATTGCTTCTGAGCCTTTATGTACGTTGTCACCACTCTCCATAGAACACATTCCACCTTATCACTTTAACAGGCAAAAATATTTCAAATTTCCCCTGCTCTTTCTTCCTCTCTTTTTACATTCTATTGCCTACATTATGTACCTATAGGGAACATCTAGATAAAAGATACCTTCTATAGAAAGTAGTGAAATCGGTTCAAATTTTCAAAATTGGGAAATTGGAAGAAATGCCCTCTTTGAGGTCCCCTTGTTTTGAGCACGA
>NW_007480912.1:0-299 GCF_000475195.1 Diaphorina citri
CAAACAACACCAAGTTTCGTTTCAACTTGTTCATCTCTGCATCCGCCATCTTATTTACGCCCCGAAGCACTGGTTCAGCCGTCTCTGCTTCGTCAGAAAAAAATTACAAAAATAAGATCGCATTTTTAAATTTCAGTTTTGCTGTTTTTTGCCAAAAAAAAATAAGAGAAGTGTTTCGAATTGATAATTTAACATTTAAATATAAATTATAGTTAGAGATGTTTTTTCAAGTGCGTTACAGTGTTTTCCTACTAAAAATAATGTGTTTTGTGCATAGAAAGTGTCAGTTTTAACGTATT
>NW_007480913.1:0-299 GCF_000475195.1 Diaphorina citri
AGGTGACGAACCTTAGCATAAAAAATAGAAATTCAACAAACTATCTCCAGTTTAGCAAATTTGTAGAGGTGCTCGCATGCTAGGTGGCTATTACAGTCATTACGATTCTAATGGGATCTTCACTCAGCATGAATCACTTCAGGCAAATGGTCAGCCCATTAAACATGGGTCTAATGGGCTGACTGTGTAGACCAGAACAGATGAGTTAGGTATTGTTGTGTTTAGGTTCCCATAGTAATATTGACAATTGGTCATAGATGATTTGGTTTTTCGTCTGAATTTGGAATCGTCCTTTTCTT
>NW_007480914.1:0-299 GCF_000475195.1 Diaphorina citri
CGATCTTAGTAAGCGCCTTGACTGTGGTAAGACGTGTTATCTCGTTCCGTAGTCTATCCAGTAGGATAGGCAGACATACAGGTAGCTCTGACTTCAGATAGTCGCCAAGGTTACATATAATCTGTCCCATACAGGAGATGGCTCTCTCTTTCACCTCCTGGTCTATATCAGCCGCCTTGAGTCGGACCAAGGTACACTGGTAGATATCCGACGTGAACGGTGCAAAGTCATAGCTGGACGGGGAGGTCAGGGGGCGAATGACCTTCACGAACTGTTGAAGGACGAGCAGCGCCTCTGCC
>NW_007480915.1:0-299 GCF_000475195.1 Diaphorina citri
CTGGATGGGTGACTTACCCAGACAGGCTACAGGTCTATCAGTCTCCAGCTTCTCAATTCTTCCCATTGATGTTCTAGGATGATTTAGTTCCAATATGTATACAATACGTCCTGTTGGTTTAATGGCGTCCTTTTTGTGCTTGTCTTTCTGTAATGAAGCAACGGTTAGCGTGGTGAGCGTTTGGACAACTTTTTTTATGTTTGATAAAATGCCTGGAAGCCTGGAAGAGACTGACAAGAAACGGCGGTCCCTATTTTATTAGGAAAAGGCCAGGAAGAAGAAGAAGAAGAAGAAGAAGA
>NW_007480916.1:0-299 GCF_000475195.1 Diaphorina citri
CAGGTACTTAAATGTACCTACATTTCACACCCCTGGGTTCACAGGTAAACCCTGGGTGGTGTTTATTATTTATAGTAGGTATCTATGGCGGGGTTTTCACCAATATTCTTTTTAGCTCCCTTATTGTTAGCTGTTAGCCTAACAGCCCTGTTAGGCCTAGTAAAAAACATATGGAACTTAACAGGCTGTTAGTTTAACAAGCCTTTTAGGGCTGAAAAAAAAAACATGGAACTTAACGGGCTGTTAGTTTAACAAGCCTTTTAGGGCTGAAAAAATATTGGCGAAATCCAACCTAAGAG
>NW_007480917.1:0-299 GCF_000475195.1 Diaphorina citri
TTCAAACTCAACTTATTGAGGTTTGTGTTTTCAATAACGAACAGTTCTTTCAAATTCTCACTTTGTTTCATCTGATTTCGATAGTCATCAGATTGTTTTAATAACACTAACCTAGAGTTGTTCGGAATCTTATTCTCAGTCTTGGACATAGTAGAGAGGAAAGTTACTTGCCTTTTGGGTTATGAGGAAAGATCACTCTCAAACAAATTATTGAAATTACGTAGGTACTTAAAGGTCACAAGTTAAAGTGTGTTTATGACCCATATAACCAAGTTGTTACTAAAGATGAGGCCACCATT
>NW_007480918.1:0-299 GCF_000475195.1 Diaphorina citri
ATCGAATGGTGAAACTTTTAGAACTGTCCGACTTAATGTAATAGAAAGTCGTGTGATGTTCACACCAGATTTTTATTATTATTATTATTTTTAAAATTTATGTCTAGATCAAGAGATTTTTTTCTTTTGTCTAGATCAAGATTATGTCTAGATTAAGAGATGAAATTTGGTACTTTTACACAGAACATGATGAGAAAAGTGACACACGGTTTTTCTTTGTAGCAATTGATGATTCTCATGAAAAATATAACTGTCCAAATGTATTTTTTTCGTAAAGATCGTCAAAAATAATAAATGAT
>NW_007480919.1:0-299 GCF_000475195.1 Diaphorina citri
AGTAACCAAACATCCCCGTACCCCGGGGTTACAAAAGTACAAAATATACAAAAGTAGGAGACATACCTACAAAACATACTGGGAGGATGAGATGAGATTCGTTTTGTAAACAACAGTGAAACGAAATCTATGAACTACGTTACAGGGTGGTTTGGAAAATTTTGAGGGCGAAATTGGGATAGGTACATTACATATTAAAATTTGGCAGTTTTCAAAACTAGAAAATTTGTACCTTGAAACATTATTTATAAGGAATTTCTTGGGTCTATTGTCAGTTCTAAATTGGGTGATTTCTGTAT
>NW_007480920.1:0-299 GCF_000475195.1 Diaphorina citri
TATTATCAAAAAACAATTTTATTTTATATTATAAGTTATAACACACAAAATTATATCAATAAAGAGGTGCTCTATTAAACTGTTGGTATATTGGAACAACTTGTTCTAAGCTGACAGTCTAAACAAAGCACTACTTATACTTGTACTTCCAGGTGTATTGTACCAAGAGCGATATCCGAGAAGACTACCCGAATGTGATCAAAGTGGCCGGGGATGTGATCGGGTATCTGATCGTGCTCGGGACGTTCTCGCTAGCCGACTACAAGAAACACTTGCTGGTCAAATACATCCCCGATGTG
>NW_007480921.1:0-299 GCF_000475195.1 Diaphorina citri
TGTTAATTTATTAGGGGCAGAAAAAAAAGCGTGATCGAAATATTCGGATGGATTTTTTTTCTCTTTCTTTCTCTCTCTTTACTGGGTGTTTGGAAAGTGATTTGTCAGGGTCAATTCTATTTTATTTTTTAAATTGAAATCAATAGTGAAAAAATTGGGTATGAATGGTTTTTGTCAACATTTCAAGTTTTAGTTGGTTTGACAAAAATTACCTACAAGTAAGCACTTTTTTGAGACACTCTGTAGGTCTTTTTGTAGGTACCTACCCACATGCCTGTAGGTACCTACCCAACTTTTTT
>NW_007480922.1:0-299 GCF_000475195.1 Diaphorina citri
GATTTTTAGATAATTATGTTCCTTCTGTTTTTCTCTCTTTTTTTCCCCCCTTTTTCTAAGGAATTTTTGTTTTATTTCAGCATGATGAATGCTTGTCACTAAGGTCGCTCTTCAATTGATTTTATGACTTGATTCGACCTCGAATGTCGAATCTTACAAGGAAAGGTCTAAAGATCTGTTCTATTGGACATCCCCAATTCTCATCCCGTAGTTCCTCAAACGATTATACCTATCTTTTTCAACATAGGTGTGTAATTGTGTATGTATATTATTTTCTTCATTGTAGGTACCTATAATGA
>NW_007480923.1:0-299 GCF_000475195.1 Diaphorina citri
TTTAGATCTTTTCTCTTACCCATTATTATCTCTTTCTCTCTCTTATTTCTCGCGACAAACAATGAGTCCCATATGTGAAAGTTAGTCTTATCTATCTCTCCTTCCTTCTTTCTTTCTAATCTTTCCCTGTATCTCTTTCTCTCATACAGGGTCGAAATAATTTGATTATTTAGGTCATTAAATAAGACGGATTTCACATCTAGACTTGTAGTATACGACAGTTTTCATGTTGACGACTACATAGTCTTATGGGCCTGTTCAGACTTAATCTTCAAGTTTAAGTGTGAACAGGCCCATAA
>NW_007480924.1:0-299 GCF_000475195.1 Diaphorina citri
CCGAACGGAAAGAGGGTTACCTTGAAAAGAGTAAGATTCGTTCCACTAAGCTCTCTGAGCCACAAAAATTTGTAAAATATAGGTACTTAAACACGTCTACTTTCTCTGTAGCGTATCTATAATATCTCTGGTAGTGGTAGCGCGGTCAAACTTTTTTGACTTGGTGGGGGGGAGCGCTGCCGCGCTCCTTAATAAAAATCAATATAATATTTTACAGTGTACGATGTCTAAAAAGATTTGTCCTTTACTCACCCAAGTGTCTGAAATGAGCATACACCCCAGGCACCATGCGTCGATAC
>NW_007480925.1:0-299 GCF_000475195.1 Diaphorina citri
GGTATACCATCAAGGCAACTAATTTACTAGGTGGATAACTAAAGGCACCAAAGAAAGGTTTTCAAGAGATACCATAAGTAGGTACTCCTTAGAAGTTGAAAAGAAAAATGTGTGGTACTCGTTTGAGTGGATAGGTAAAAAAAAGTCTGGAAAAGGTTGAAAAAAGGCATCACCATTTTACCTCTTCTTGTCGAATTTCCTTACTAAAAAAAAAAAGAAGAAAAAATGAGAACGAGTAAAAAGCAATCACCATTTGCGAATCATAAAACTTTCATAGCGTATCGGAAAACAGATTGCCA
>NW_007480926.1:0-299 GCF_000475195.1 Diaphorina citri
AATGAGAAACTTGCTGCTCTCTCACCGACAACTGACGCCCGTCCAGGTCCTTCTACTGCGGGGAGGGAGATACATGTTCGTCAGAAGCGTGATGACAGAAGCTCCATTTCTTTCGTGGGATCTAGGAAGAGTGATGCTGTCCAATCTGTAGTCACTACAAAATACACACAGTATTTTGTAAGCCGAGTTGATCCTGATGTGTCTGCCATGGTTCTTGCTCAGGATCTCCTGTCCAGTACTGATGGATTGGCTTCCGTAAAATGCAGTAAGATGAAGACCAAACACTCTTCCTATTCATC
>NW_007480927.1:0-299 GCF_000475195.1 Diaphorina citri
TGCCACCTTCGTACACGGTCATATTGAGACCAGCACCCTCCATGATCATGTCTTTCAACTCTACCTGGAACACAATTTAAATCAAGCCTAGTTAGGTTGGTTGGTAGCGCGTCTGCCTTGTGTACGCTAGGCCATGGATTCGATTCCCGCCCGGGGAGGATTTTATCCTAAACGGATAATGTTCGTTCTCGGAACGGCTGGCTTTCTCCTATCCTGTCTTTTTTTTCTCATCGATTGCGGGACGATAAGACCTTAGCAGTTACAGTTCCCTCTATCAAACCTCTTTAAAAAATCATTTG
>NW_007480928.1:0-299 GCF_000475195.1 Diaphorina citri
CACCAATATTTTACATCCCTATCCCGGAAGGGACAATTTTGGACAGAAAGATTCCATCCCGTCCGAAAACAAACAGATTTAATAATGATATCTGATATCAAATCCTGAATCATATGTGGTAAAGCAGAGGGCTTCTTTGCAACTTTTGTATCACAGCATTACTAAAAGTGCCTCCTTTACAATCAATTCTCATCTACTCCTATGATTATTCTTTTTACACTGGTTTAATACCGTCATTGGTCGTTAGGTACTCGATTAAAGTAGCTACTTAATTGTGCTCACTAAGCTGAGTGCACCCC
>NW_007480929.1:0-299 GCF_000475195.1 Diaphorina citri
CTGAGTCTGAGTGAGGTCTACAGTTCACAGAACCACTAGTAATGTTTAGTTGGGTTAGTAAATGAGAAAACAGGAGATTACGAATATTCACAGGCTCCATGTATTTCTATATTCTATCGTAATATACCTCTATTCTCTATTGTAATCTAGCATTTTCTTTTAATTACATTCACGTGTTTTGCCTACATCTAACCTTGGATTAATAGGTGAAAGTATAATATATGTAAATGTAAATGCAGTTTCTTTGTGTTATTATGTCACAACTTTGGTACTCACTGCAGCATTGTAGGATTTTCCCA
>NW_007480930.1:0-299 GCF_000475195.1 Diaphorina citri
ACTATAAACTTGTACGAGAATCAAAATTATATCATCAGTTTGTGAATGATTTCATGTCAAAGGATCTATGAGACGGTATAACTAATGTTTCTGATAGATGTTCCGGAATTTCCATTGTATTTAAGTAGGTACCTATATCATACAAACACGAAATACGAGTAATTTTTTGTTAAAATACAGAAGTAGCTAATGAGAAAAATAAAAAGCAGAACAAAAGAAAGTATAAGAAAATTTTCTCGACGAAATTCTTTTCTTTCTAAATTATACTGGAATTTATACGTTTGTATACTTTTTTTTCT
>NW_007480931.1:0-299 GCF_000475195.1 Diaphorina citri
ATCATCAAAAATATCCAAGTTAACAATCACAATTCACAAGGCCTCAATTCGCCAAATCTGATGCCAACCTTCCTGCAACGGGTTAATCTGCACTGGCTCATCCTTCTCCAGACCAAATCCAAGTTCATGAACCTCTCAGACTTGAAGATCCGTTTGCTTTACTTTGAAATGAAATCTGCACTTACTTGCTGTGACGCTTACAAGTCTATAATCTGAACTACAGACTCTAGACTTGGTAGTTAAAGAACAACTAGTCTGACAAGAACACATTGATCTTGAAGTTCTGCTATGAAATTCCG
>NW_007480932.1:0-299 GCF_000475195.1 Diaphorina citri
CCAAACTAATAAGCTATAAATCGCATTAGCTCGAGATTGGTTGGTTAATACTAACTGTTGAGACACCTTTTAAAATGAGGGAAATATCTCATATGACTGATCGTCTTCTATATTAGTTTCTGTGTCTACCTTTTTACCTTAAGTGGTTTTATGGCTCTAGCGATATGTGATACTAGTTAGTAACTTGCGTATAGGACTGTATATTTTCTTAATCAGTTTTGTACATCCAAAGATTGTTCCTCATCCAGCATAGTTAATAAAACCTTTCTCATTTTCACAGCGAATTCTGGAGTCGGCAG
>NW_007480933.1:0-299 GCF_000475195.1 Diaphorina citri
CTCAGGGTCACTTTTTTCTTTCTCTAAACTTTCTTGTGTTACCGCATTGGTACGTGCCATTCCCAATCTACCTTTTTTTCTGTTTCTGGAAAAGGAGCAACCTTTCAAATATTCAAACTATCAAACAGCTCCTAGTATCTAATTAGGTACGTATGTACCTACTTGTGTCATGTACCTATATTTTTTTTTCAACTCTATACCTACACTGTAAAAATCTGTAGGTATAGGTACTCGTTCCTTGTACCCCTGTAGGTACATTACTTACATCCATCCCTTTCTAGATTTTTTTTTTTTTTTTT
>NW_007480934.1:0-299 GCF_000475195.1 Diaphorina citri
TAATAATAATAATAATAATAAATAATAACTGACCCAAAATATACGAAAATCATGTGTTTTATGGTAAGAATAGCCAAATGTCAAAGAAAAACAAAGGAAATGACAGCGTTTTAGTTGTGACAAATCCTGTTTGTTAAAAATTTTGGCCTGAAAATTGGCAAGAAAATTTTGGTTTATAAAGCAAAAAACAAATACAGAGGTAGGTAAAGTAGGTAGGTATCTACATAACGTACTAAACTCGTTTTCTGAGTCCAAACACAAGATTTCAAGATGAAAACACGAATTAGAAGATTACAGGC
>NW_007480935.1:0-299 GCF_000475195.1 Diaphorina citri
ATCTAATTCTGGTTAATGCATATTTATAAATAAATTTTACATTCTCTATTTCGTCTACATTTTTCTTTTGATTTTCATTTGTCCGTCAGAATTTTCCTGAAGTAAATCTTACCTAATTCGAGTGCATCCTAGATTTTCTAGAATTCTATATGTACCGGGTGTCCATATTTTAGGAACAGCTTCCAAAAAAGACATCGAAAAGGTCCCGATTAGACTTTTTTTTATACGAACTGAAATCGACTCTGGGTCCATATTTTGCGAACCGCTTCTGAAAAACTGCAAAGGGGCGTAAAGTTCAA
>NW_007480936.1:0-299 GCF_000475195.1 Diaphorina citri
ATCATGTCTTTCGGGTCACAATGGGTTAAGTGTGTTCTTCATTTGACGAAATGGGTCTTTCATGGGTTAATGTTTAAATGTTTAATTTCAGAAAATGTATCTTTACACCGGTATTAGGTATACCTAATCACGGCTTTTTTAGACCTTTAAAAACGTTTAGAAATAACATACCCAGATATGTACCTAAAAATATTGTGGTTTAGGTTCTTACAAACGCAGATTGTGGATGTGATGATTTCACGCAATTTAAATCTTTGTGATTCACACATGGCCGTGATGCTTAGCGTGTAATCAAATAA
>NW_007480937.1:0-299 GCF_000475195.1 Diaphorina citri
ATATAGAGGGAACTGTAACTACTGAGGTTTGATATAGAGGGAACCGTAACTACTGAGGTTTGATATAGAGGGAACCGTAACTACTGAGGTTTGATATAGAGGGAACTGTGACTACTGAGGTTTGATATAGAGGGAATCGTAACTACTGAGGTTTTATATAGAGGAAACTGTAACTACTGAGGTTTGATATAGAGGGAACCGTAACTACTGAGGTTTGATACAGAGGGAACTGTAACTACTGAGGTTTGATATAGAGGGAACTGTAACTACTGAGGTTTGATATAGAGGGAACCGTAACT
>NW_007480938.1:0-299 GCF_000475195.1 Diaphorina citri
TGTGTGTCTGTCTGTCTGTCTGTCTGTGTGTGTGTCTGTCTGTCTGTCTGTCTGTAAACAAAATATCTCGAGAACGGTTAGAGCTAGAGACTTAAAATTTGGTATGTAGATGTCAAATGTGACAAGGACGCGACACGAAACTTTTGGTTAAGATCGGTGCAACGGTTGGCGGCATTTTACCGTGGAGATTCATCTCTCACTTTTCCTTTTCGTCCTATCCTCTGTTAGAGAATACAACAGTTCCTGTTACGAACACCTGACACATATTCTGCACGTTTCATTCTAGTGTTTCTATACAA
>NW_007480939.1:0-299 GCF_000475195.1 Diaphorina citri
CCTTAGGCAATCTCTGCCATCCAACCCAACCATGTACCACTTATCTGTTACGCAGAGTTACACATTATATGAATTTTACACAGGAGAATGTACCACTAGTTCAGGAAACGAAGACTTTTTGGCGGACATAAACGATGCAGTCCGGATCAGAGTAGATCACTTCTAGCAGAAGTGATCATGATCCTGCTAGATGATCCTGTAGGTACAGACAGAACTAAAGAGATCTATTATGGAGTTATAGCAGCATGATTTGCATGTATTGTCATGCTAGAGAAAGTGCCCAGTCTGTGAGTATTATC
>NW_007480940.1:0-299 GCF_000475195.1 Diaphorina citri
ATGAGTAGGTGAATTAGGTAACTATGATTGTACAAAATTAATTAGGTATGAAATAATTCAAACTTAGAAATAATGATGAAAAATTTTTGACCAAAAACAAGAAGTAAAAACCTAAAAAGTACCCCCAAGCCCCAAACAATACCATAAATCAAACCTTTGGAGCGCAGGCGGAAAAGACCGTAGAAAATTTGGAAAATTACCAAATGTGTTTGGAAAAATAATATCTATTACCCAATAAAAAGAAAATTGCGAAAATTCTAAAAAGTAAGTAGTTTAAAAAAGGCACCACTAAAAACGAC
>NW_007480941.1:0-299 GCF_000475195.1 Diaphorina citri
TTCCTTTTATAGTCGAGGGTTATGCTTGAAGTCCGGGTAAAGCCAGCCGTTCCGAGGACGAACCTCAGGATCTGTTTAAGTTTTTAGGAAAAAAAAAAGCTCGCCCTTGAAGTTCGTAGAGATCCTAGAGACAGAAAGAAAAGAATGGACGACATGAAAGAGAACGAGGGGAAGAGAAATTGGGGGAGAAAAGAAAAGAATTGGAGGGAGAGAAAATAAAGGAAAGAAGAAGGAATACCAGAATCTGCAATGTTACAAAGTTCTTAATTCAAGTTGCACCTGTCAAAGGTTTATATGCA
>NW_007480942.1:0-299 GCF_000475195.1 Diaphorina citri
AAAAAAAAAAAAAAACTTGGCATTTGGACAAGATGTAGGTATAGCCCATTCCTTAAAGGAATCTCGTCAAAAAAGGGTTCTGTCAGGGTACATGATAAAATGGGCTCGAAAAGTTCCTCTTTTCCTCTACTGCATCAGTACCTAATTTGGACGTAAATAGAAATTGAAAATGACACTTAATACGAGGTTGGCCAACTTTTTGGGAGTAATTGTCACCCTGCCGAAAATCTGGTGTTCACTTGTAGGGGAAGCGGGGGCAAAGTGATCCCCCCCCCCCCCCAAAAACCAACTGGGCTTAG
>NW_007480943.1:0-299 GCF_000475195.1 Diaphorina citri
GTTTTTTTTTGCAGTATTTTTTGTGTAGTCCCCCCCCCTTGTGTTTGTCCTTTTTTTACTTTCTTTTTTCGATTATGTTGGTTTTTTTTCCTCTCTTTGTTTTGTTCGTTTGTTTTTTACTTGAAAATTTTGTCCGCTTTAGAGGTGAACAAAAGGCCACTTTGTTGGCTTTTGGTATTTTTTTCCGTTTAATGTTGTCCTAAAATACCCAATTTTTTTTTGTATTTGCATATTTTATGTTATTAGTTATTACATATTTTATGGTATTGCATATTTTATGTAATTACATATTCTATGCC
>NW_007480944.1:0-299 GCF_000475195.1 Diaphorina citri
CACTATTTTGTTACATAGCAAGTATACTACTTATATTTTACTCTTCCAGAGCTTCTTCGTGGATGCTGAGGTGGTAGATAAATAGGTATCTGCATATTATTAGGTACTTCCCATAATTGTGAGATGGGAATTAATTTCATGTGCACTACCAATTGAACCAACACAGATAAATAAGACACAAGAAATTGGTTTTTGCTGAACTTGGATCCAAATTCTAGTGAGTTTCGGGACAAAGATAAATATAGGTACTTACCAGTTACCAACATCAGCACCGAGACCTCTCTTCAAACATAATCCCA
>NW_007480945.1:0-299 GCF_000475195.1 Diaphorina citri
TCTTCAGACAACCTAACAGAACACTGCGCTTGGCACTATCATGTTCCTGGCTCTGACCTGTCATGCCTCTCATTGTAACGAAATTCTCAAGCCTTTCCTTGTAGGACGAAAAATCCTCTTCATCGGGGTCGAAAGCTTCTAACGTAATATTATGACTTACAATAGCTCCAGGTGATGTACTTTCTGTATTTGCTTTTGTAGAAGTAGCAGTTGCTTGATTTTTCAGAATAGCTTGCAAGACTTCCCCTTGAATCTTCAACTGTTTTAGAATCGCAGCAGTTTCTTCTGATGAACTCATT
>NW_007480946.1:0-299 GCF_000475195.1 Diaphorina citri
CCCGGGCGGGAATCGAACCCGCGGCCTAGCGCTTACAAGGCAGACGCACTACCAACTAAGCTAACTAGGCTGGCGTTAAATTCATTACTCTTACAAGTCTGAAGGAAGAATTCAGAACTCATTTCGTTTGGTCATTCAAAAATTCAAAATTTACTTCGTTCATTCAAATACCGATTTATGTAATATGTAAATATGTTTTATTTGTCCTATGCTCGTATGTATGTATAGCTATGAACTTACCTACGCACTTAGATCACAAGGCAGACTTATTTTTCTCTCTCTTTTCCTTCCTCTTAAAC
>NW_007480947.1:0-299 GCF_000475195.1 Diaphorina citri
TGGACGCTACTAAGACCACCAGCAGATCGATCCGCCCGGGGCGGATATTGCTTAACTCCATACTCAAAAAGCCCACTCTGAGGCTTAAATGTTGAAGCAATTGCCCCAAGGGACAGGTTAAGCGTATACGAATCTACCAGCAGATCGACATACTCCACAAGGGTTTATAGTCTTCCTCTCTTGAAAATCACACGCCACACCACTGAAGAATAGAGAAGATCGAAAGCCCCTGTGGCAGAAAATATGCAATATGCAAAACCTCACAAGTTCACAATCAGTTTAGAACTTTAGATCAATCA
>NW_007480948.1:0-299 GCF_000475195.1 Diaphorina citri
ACAAAATGGGTACTAAATGATGGGCTTTGGTACAAATTCGCAGCAAAAGTTGTGGTGCTAACTTCACGCACCTCTTCTTTTTAAGTAATTTTAACACTGGAATACCAGGTCGTTCACGCCGGACCCCTGAATTCTTGATGAGATTTTTGATCTATAATTATTTCCTTGGTTTTTTGCTCAATATTATTTGTTCATCTATCCATCATTTAATTACTAATTTTCCATTGCCCTGTTCAACTGTTGTCAATCCCATGTTCTATTCGCTCACAATGATTCGTGAAAGTTCCACCTCTCTAGTC
>NW_007480949.1:0-299 GCF_000475195.1 Diaphorina citri
AGAGACTTGAAATTTGATATGTAGCTGTCAAATGTGACAAGGATGCGACACGAAACTTTTGGTTAAGACCGGTGCAACCCTTGGCGGCATTTTACCGCTTTTTGGCGGTTTTCGGTGTATTTTAACAATATCTCGGGAACGGTATGAGCTAGAGACTAAAATTTGGTATGTAGTTCACAAATGTGACGAGGATGCAACACAAAACGTTTGGTTGAGATAGGTGCTGCAGTTGGTGCTATTTTGACCGCTTTTGGACAGATTGCGACCGTTTTTTGGCGGTTTTCAGCTATACCGACTAA
>NW_007480950.1:0-299 GCF_000475195.1 Diaphorina citri
GATAAAACAACACGGCTACTGGATTCTACCGGTAGCCGCGAGCAATTTGTACACACTTAGGAGTGGGTAGTGGTACTACAGTAGTATTTGCCTAGGGTAACACAAGGACAATATCATATTGTACTTGGGTAGCCAGAGAAATTACAATTTCATACTACGTAAGTGCTTACTTTTGTGGATAATTTCTTTGTCTTCTGTTAAATCTGTGAGCACTAAAATAATGTAGATCAAAATCTTCGAGGTAAAGGAACAGTTCTATCGTCTCCTAATCCACAGACAGGTGGTTCGATAATAAACGA
>NW_007480951.1:0-299 GCF_000475195.1 Diaphorina citri
TAATCCCAAGAATTCGTACAGTACTCCGATCTGCTGGTAGGCAGTATTAGAAAAGTCTCTTTTTCCTTTTGGAAACAGACGAGACGATCTCCCCTCTTCTGAACTTGATTTGTCATCTTTTGGAGTTGTAGCTCTAATTAGTTCCTGTACCACGAGTAAATCATAGAAAATCCGCTCTCTTGAAGACCCGCTGTTAGGGTACCACAAGTTTTAGGAGACTTAAGGTGGATTTCCACCAACGCGATTTTTGCCGCGCGACAGAGTCGCGCGACAAAAATCGCATAGTGGAAACGTGTCGC
>NW_007480952.1:0-299 GCF_000475195.1 Diaphorina citri
TCTTCATCCACAAGGGCGTTAAGGTTACGCCTACGTAGGCAGACGAAGAATAGAGAACTAGGTAGAGTTGGGAGTCAACAACACCTTAACGGGTGACGAGTTTGCGACATTTTCTTTGTCGTTCGTCGCAATCGTCGCCTTTTTAACTTTAGCTGAGAATCTGCTGAGATTTTCTGACTTTAGATCAATTGATCAGCAACGGACGATGAACAATTCTGTTACTGTTATTCTGAATCGGTAACAGGAGTGTTACCAATCCGTTCGGGAGAAAATAGCATTAAGCAGATAGTACAAAATTC
>NW_007480953.1:0-299 GCF_000475195.1 Diaphorina citri
GTCCTCCCATCTGAAGAGCATTGGTATCAATGTGGCTGGACTTTGTGTAATGAGCATAGCTAACTAACAAAAGGAGGCCGAACGGGTAGGTTTTCGAATGGAGAAGAAACCGCATAGCGCAAGGCTAGATAGCCGGAAAGAGCCTGGAAATAACAAGAGAAATAGAACTTAAGGCGCGTCGTTCGGGGACAAAATCGTGTCGTGTCGTCATTTAAATTACCTACGCTACCTCCAGGACATTTTGTGTCGTTCGGAAAAAAATCGTGTCGTGTGTAGTGGGAATAGTCTCATTTAAATTA
>NW_007480954.1:0-299 GCF_000475195.1 Diaphorina citri
TCAAAAATCCTTTGTTTCAGTTTGATAACTGGATGTAATAAGAGAACACAAGAAATCAAGGACCTTTTAGCTTTGATTTGCATAACGAAAGTAATATAGTAATAAAAAGTAAAAAGTAACACATTACTGGATGTGACATCTTCTGGTTAACATTCAGCTGTGAAATTTTTCCGGAGGTTTGATAGAGGGCTCTGTAACTGCCAAGGTCTTATCGTCCCGAAATGGATGAGAGAAGGAAGACAGGATAGGAGAAAGTCAGCCGTTAGCGTTAGCGCTTACAAGGCAGACGCGCTACCAAC
>NW_007480955.1:0-299 GCF_000475195.1 Diaphorina citri
GAGGTGAAAACGTCAACTAAAAGTTTACGGTTGAAGTTTACCAACAACCCCCTTATAACCTCAATCAACACCTCGCCCCCACACGGAACTAAAAAAGTACGGGGTTAACCAAAAATTGAACATCAATTTTTCGAGTAATTATGCTGGTTCCCCAGTGACCCATAAGGCCCTTACTCCGTAAATTTACATTTCAATTTGCCTGAGAGAGATACGATTGTACATGTTTGGCCGCTGCCATAGGGTGTTTATTTGGGGAGGAGAAAAATCAATGTTAATTTCGGACTCGAAAAAAATGCCCA
>NW_007480956.1:0-299 GCF_000475195.1 Diaphorina citri
TCACCTTCACCAAACTTACGTGAGTAACAAACGGGCGAACCGTTTGAATTCGGATCCGTTAGAATGAACATAACGGTTTTCCGCTTCCCAAGGATTCCTAAATCAGGTGTACCAACTGATTTGATCAAGAAAATTCACCAAAATTACCCCAAAACACGGAAAATCTTTGTGAAGGAAAATTCACGCACTTCAAACACCTTGCAATGTTTTGATGGAAATGAAATAAGTTTTTGTAAACAAACGGGATCGATATAATTAGTTGAAAGAATTTCCACCTTTAACGCTAGTGTAAGCGGGAT
>NW_007480957.1:0-299 GCF_000475195.1 Diaphorina citri
CATGATGATAGAAACTTGAGCCTTTGAGAAAAAAAAAAAAAAAAGATACATTACCAACAAGATTCTGCAACAAGATTATACCTAGCAGAGATTAGAAAAAAATAATAATAATAATAAAGAAAAAAGTAAGAGGCGAAATGAAAAATCTCTCTTTTTTACGAAAAGACTCGACTCTTTTTTTCACATTCTTTATTTATTTTTTCCATTTAAGAAAGAGAAAAAAAAAGCTGATGCTTGTATGGCTTCCTCTGTTTTTTTTTTTTTTTTTTTTTTTTTTTTTTTTTAAGGAGCAAATTACC
>NW_007480958.1:0-299 GCF_000475195.1 Diaphorina citri
ATACATAATAGGAGGGATAGAGGTATAAGGGTGTAGTATAGGTACATACCTAAATATGGGAGGGGTAGGTGGGAACATGGTAAATTTACATTTAGGTAGTTACTTGTACTGTACAATATGGCAATTTAAAACGAAACCACGACGGTTTATTGAACAAGCTAATAACACAGAAGGTAACAACACACAATAACAGGGAGTATAACAACACAATAACATAAGGGAAGGGAGGGGAGAGAGAGAGAGGGAAAGAGAGAAAGAGGGAGGGAGAGAGAGAAAGAGGGAGGAAGAGAGAGAGAGAG
>NW_007480959.1:0-299 GCF_000475195.1 Diaphorina citri
CCGCGGATACCGCGAACAAAACGCGAATACCGCGAACAAAACGCGAATACCGCGAACAAAACGCGAATATCGCGAACAGACCGCGGATATCGCGAACAAACCGCGGATACCGCGAACAAACCGCGGATACCGAGAACAGACCGCGAATACCGCGAACAATCCGCGAATACCGCAGATACCGCGAGCCAACCGCGAATACCACGAGCAAACCGCGAATAGGTGACAGAAGAATCGATGAGGACCTTCCACTTATGAAAATGAAGGGGAAATGAGTAAATTAAGTCCAAACTTCAAACCTA
>NW_007480960.1:0-299 GCF_000475195.1 Diaphorina citri
CAACAGTGCGGTATGAAAAATTCGAGTTTTTTTTCGCTGTTGAAAAATTTTGTATTTCTTAATTAGTTAATTCAATATAAAAATATCTAATTTTGAAAAGTAAAAAAAATAATAATAAAAAAAAATGGAGTTGTCTAAGTACAAATGTAACAACATAATCCAATTTGATTTAATTTGTCGTCATATTTCACGAAATAAAAGTAGAATTTCCAGTTAAAATTAAGAAACTAAAGTTTGAACTTGAACTAAGACTATTATGTATGTAATTGAGATTTGAGACCTAAAGGTACCAAAAACTC
>NW_007480961.1:0-299 GCF_000475195.1 Diaphorina citri
GACGCTTTATTAGAGCGAAAAACTCAGGCAAGCGGACGTGGGCTACTTCTCATAAACAATATTGGTTGCCATGGTAACCAGGGAAAATTTTCGCAGCGTAGGAGCTAAAGTTGGACACTTAAAACGTCTTTAAAGCGTTAAAAAAGGAGATTTCTTATGAAATAACACCACTAGGGCAAAGAATAGCCCTTAAAATGTCACTATGCAAAAAATCTTGCAGAAAAACTCACAAAAACCAATAAAAAACTGGCAAAAACTGAGGACGAAAAACAGGAAAAGCGCACTGTTTACAAGTCAGG
>NW_007480962.1:0-299 GCF_000475195.1 Diaphorina citri
AGAGAATAAATGAGACTGCATCTCGGTTTCCAGGTGACTTGATGTGGCACCACCGCATGTACTTGACACGTTGCCAGATTGGCTACTCTTGAGACAAGAACACAAAACATGTTATATTACAACACTGGAACTGTAACATACATAGAACATATTATTACCAAAACGGATAGAAGATATTACTATCTTTAACACCTTCGCTGCCACGTGTATTCCTGGCGATACACCATGATTTTACAGTTCTCTGCCTCGGTGCCTCGTGTAGCTTTAGGGATCTTGAAACAAGAACACAAAACATGTTA
>NW_007480963.1:0-299 GCF_000475195.1 Diaphorina citri
TAATACACAAAGTGCAGACTATGATTGTGAAATCGTCGAGTTGAAACTTGGACTCACTTTAACTGTCGTATAATCGGCAAAACTTTACTATTGCTATACCGATGTGAAAATACCTTTTTCGGTGATAAACCAAAAGATGAAAACATACCAACAATTGAGGGTAAGTATGTTAACGGAGCAAGCAGTATGATTCTGATCCTTCTCCCCCATTATTAAGTCACGGAGACACAACTTCCTAAAAGCAAAGATCAGAACAGGGGGGTTGTCTTTAATAGAAGTTATCGTCAAATGTATAACAC
>NW_007480964.1:0-299 GCF_000475195.1 Diaphorina citri
GGTGAATGGGTTGGCTGAGGATGGAGCTGTAAGGAGAATAGACATCATTGCCATTGATCGCTCTAAGAAGAAAGGAATTATTGTGGATCCAACCATTAGGTTTGAGATTGATCGGAACCAGCCTGAAGCTGTAGACAAAGAAAAAAAGAGCATTTATGAGCCAACCATTCCATACTACAAAGAGAAATATGGACTACAGGATATTGAGGTGATTGGACTTTTGATCGGTGCACGTGGATCTATAACTTCAAGGTTCATTGAGTTCTGTCAAAGATTCAACATCCACCAAGATAGTATGA
>NW_007480965.1:0-299 GCF_000475195.1 Diaphorina citri
GTGTCCGTGTGCGCCTCCTAAATGCAATGGGACTGCGGGTTTTGGATATACGCCAGGGAGAAATTGAGAATAGAATACATATACCTTGTTTATAGTACCAGTATAGGCCTGGAAAGGCGCTTTTAATCTCGCAGTCGTGCGCTCTAAGCTGTGTCCACACTGTCCACACTAGTTGACCTCGTCGATCGACCATCGATCGAGGCTGTGTACGGTTTCAGTCAACGTCGATCGACGAGGTCGATTATGTGTGGACAAAGCTTTAGGGTGAGTTTAGAGGACGCGACGAGTCCAACTTGTAT
>NW_007480966.1:0-1543 GCF_000475195.1 Diaphorina citri
TCATACTATCTTGGTGGATGTTGAATCTTTGACAGAACTCAATGAACCTTGAAGTTATAGATCCACGTGCACCGATCAGAAGTCCAATCACCTCAATATCCTGTAGTCCATATTTCTCTTTGTAATATGGAATGGTTGGCTCATAAATGCTCTTTTTTTCTTTGTCCACAGCTTCAGGCTGGTTCCGATCAATCTCAAACCTAATGGTTGGATCCACAATGATTCCTTTCTTCTTAGAGCGATCAATGGCAATGATGTCTATTCTCCTTACAGCTCCATCCTCAGCCAACCCATTCACCTCTTCATAAACTTCAAAGTCCTTCTTTAATTCTTTAGCAATCAGACTTCTGATTTTGTTATGGCGGTTCACCCTCAGCAGATGGTTAAATGGACAGGCACCAAGAACATGAGCCAATGTTTCAACATTTTGATTGGTCTCGATTCCATTATGGCATCGGCGACATTGTACTCCATCCTGTGACCTACCCGGAATAGCCCGAACTGCTGCAGTGTTGGTCGTTAATTTGTATAAATCAGTCATTTGGCTATTTGTTAAGCCTTCTTTGGTTGATAGCCATTTGTTGAATTTCCGACCCTCCTTAAATAGACTAACTCCAGCTCCTTTCACTTTCATACCTTCCCATTTGCTAAACTCCTTTTCCCTCAGAGCCTCTCTGATTTCTTTTGGTTTAATATCTTCCACATTTGAGTTGTCAACAGACAGAACATTGAGGCAGTTTTTGATTTCCTCATCTAGGTCTCTAAGCAACCTGATAACATCATCAGGTTGTTTTTTGAGAGACAGGAAGAGATTGATTCTCTGTAATATTATTTCCCAAGAGAATTTGAATAGTTGTACACCTCTTAGCTGTTTTGAAGAGTATAACATAGCATCAGGTACATCTCTGGGTATCTCAAGAATTTGTTTAGCTGCTGAACGGACGAGTTTATCAACATCTTCAATAAAAGGGACACTCCATCTATCTATAGGTGTATTTTGTAATTTAAATGTTAGAATTGGCCAAACATACACATTGAGCACACAGATTTTTTGATCAGCCTTCAAGTATGCAGACTTAACAACCTTTTCAACCTTTGAGCTCAGCTCAGACATTGTAGCCTCTTTGTCCAGAACAATTTTTTCACAGATATTTGTTCCCAGGTATTTTACTAGTTTTATGTTTGATACAGGCTTAATAGCCAATCCATCCAATAGAAATTCATTGGGGTCCAACTGTCCCTTGTTGATGTGGATAGATTGTGTTTTTGCTGGATTTATAAACATACCTAACTCATCAAGCCTCTGTTTCAAGATGTTAGTTAGAATATTAGCAGATTCGATGGACTTTACCAGGATGCATATATCATCAGCAAAGGCCATAGCCGAAGCTTTGAGCGAGTCTGAAATATTGACTCCGTAGGAGCTCACAATGCCCTCTTCCGTCAGCTCAGTTATAATGTGGTTGGTTGCCAGATTATATAGTATGGGTGAAAGGGGGGCCCCCTGCATCAGGCCTCTCTTTAGTTCTATCTTTTTTGAAGT
>NW_007480966.1:7916-13668 GCF_000475195.1 Diaphorina citri
ACCATTGTGTTGGTTGAGTATAGAGAATATGTGACTACTCTTGGGGGTCAGATATGTTTATAGTCCAAGTCTAATCAATGTGTATATAGGGTTACGAGGGTAGAATAAGATGAGGTTTATGAGACAGTAGCGCGATTGAGGGAAGAGCGAGGACTGTATGCTGTGTGACGGACCACCCGTCCCTCTACCGTCCGTAGAGAGAGAGAGAGAACTCAGGGTTACCGCTTCTCTCCTCGATCATTCTGGCTTCTCGTACAAACGCTCACACCAATCTAATCTCACGCTGGTGCTTTCTATGTGACAGCAGGCCCGACGGAACGTGACTCAAAAAAGAAACTCTCACGTAATGTTCAAAGCAAACGTACAAACAACGCACGCTGAATTTAAATAGAAGTGAAAAGAAAACGTGAAGAGCGAACATATCGAGAAACTGAAGTATCGGATGTCAAATCTTTGAAAAGCTCTCAAGAGGCAATAAATGATAATTAAGTAAACCTTTGGGAACTAAGGACTTCCGCGGATCATGAGAGTTAATCCCAGATAGGTCAATGTCAACACACGCGTTCTTACTTATCTAGTTCTGTAACGAGTATCTCACTCCCCTCACGACGTCTATGTCTAAATTGTGCGTGTAGGACGCAATATCCAACTTATCACTTTTAAGTTTTTTCGATTCTTTAGTGATGATATCCGAAACCATATAGATAGTGTCTTAACGAAAGAAGATATACAGAATTAGATATGGTTGCGAAACGCGGGTGTGGGAGACTCGCCAGAGGGGTCACCAAGTGAATGAGATAGGGAGTGGAAGCGTAGAGGCGACAAAAGATGTTCAGTCCCACCTTGAAGGAAAGATAGTTATTGAAATAGGAGAACACGAACTCTAGCCGGACATGTAAGTAACTTGTCACTTAAATATAGATTACGGGGTAGAAACATATATTTAGCGCTCCAGGGAAACAGGTATGTAATGTAGACCTATGTCATCCCTATCAGAAGACACTCGCTCAGGGTTAGTACCCATACCCGTAAGCAATTCAAAGCTATACTGTAGAGTGATTAACTCAGGAATAGAGAATTGGTATTAATAGCGTAGGGCGTGAACATCACAAAGGTCACTCTGTATAGTTAGTTTAGGGTTGGTACTTTTATGTCGGGTTGTATTTTTTGTCAGTTCTTCCTTAAAAAAAAGACACGGGGGTCAGAGGGAAAGGCGAGAGTATATGACTCTGAAGGGAGATGGAGCCAGGAGAGACATCGCGAAGAGGAGGAGCAGCGAGATGACATGTCTTTAGCGCGGAGGGGAAGAGCCGGGAGATACATTCGGGTCAAAAAAGGGGTCAGGGAAGATTCTCGATGGACCTAAACCAACCGGGATCGCCGGCTAGATGTCGGGCGTGACGAGTTCTAGAGTCGGCTTGAGGGTCCGGGGAGAGAAATATAGGGCCCAAGCTTGGACCGTATATTCCGCCAGCGAGACTGAAGAGAAAGAGAGATCCCGCTCAAGGCGACACAGAGCCCGGGGGAATAGGAGAGGGCAAAAGAAATCGGGAGGAGCAGGATACCTGGGAAAACTGAATCTGAGGGCGGGGTATTGAGCGAGGACAAGTCGGAACAAGGTGATGACCGGGACGCACGTGGTCAAACCAGACTGTAAACCGACTGGGGTGGTGGCTGAGAAGGGACAAAGGTGGGGAAGGGACAGAATGGACCGAAAGTGAAGTAGCATTAAATGAATTAATGTATAAAGAGATAAAAGATTATTATTGTACTTAAGATGTAAATTGATGGATAATATGGAGAATATCATGGATTGTATATGTGGTTTCTTAAAATCTCGATGGATGAGCGGACAATGCTATGAACAATATTTTTCATACTATCTTGGTGGATGTTGAATCTTTGACAGAACTCAATGAACCTTGAAGTTATAGATCCACGTGCACCGATCAGAAGTCCAATCACCTCAATATCCTGTAGTCCATATTTCTCTTTGTAGTATGGAATGGTTGGCTCATAAATGCTCTTTTTTTCTTTGTCCACAGCTTCAGGCTGGTTCCGATCAATCTCAAACCTAATGGTTGGATCCACAATGATTCCTTTCTTCTTAGAGCGATCAATGGCAATGATGTCTATTCTCCTTACAGCTCCATCCTCAGCCAACCCATTCACCTCTTCATAAACTTCAAAGTCCTTCTTTAATTCTTTAGCAATCAGACTTCTGATTTTGTTATGGCGGTTCACCCTCAGCAGATGGTTAAATGGACAGGCACCAAGAACATGAGCCAATGTTTCAACATTTTGATTGGTCTCGATTCCATTATGGCATCGGCGACATTGTACTCCATCCTGTGACCTACCCGGAATAGCCCGAACTGCTGCAGTGTTGGTCGTTAATTTGTATAAATCAGTCATTTGGCTATTTGTTAAGCCTTCTTTGGTTGATAGCCATTTGTTGAATTTCCGACCCTCCTTAAATAGACTAACTCCAGCTCCTTTCACTTTCATACCTTCCCATTTGCTAAACTCCTTTTCCCTCAGAGCCTCTCTGATTTCTTTTGGTTTAATATCATCCACATTTGAGTTGTCAACAGACAGAACATTGAGGCAGTTTTTGATTTCCTCATCTAGGTCTCTAAGCAACCTGATAACATCATCAGGTTGTTTTTTGAGAGACAGGAAGAGATTGATTCTCTGTAATATTATTTCCCAAGAGAATTTGAATAGTTGTACACCTCTTAGCTGTTTTGAAGAGTATAACATAGCATCAGGTACATCTCTGGGTATCTCAAGAATTTGTTTAGCTGCTGAACGGACGAGTTTATCAACATCTTCAATAAAAGGGACACTCCATCTATCTATAGGTGTATTTTGTAATTTAAATGTTAGAATTGGCCAAACATACACATTGAGCACACAGATTTTTTGATCAGCCTTCAAGTATGCAGACTTAACAACCTTTTCAACCTTTGAGCTCAGCTCAGACATTGTAGCCTCTTTGTCCAGAACAATTTTTTCACAGATATTTGTTCCCAGGTATTTTACTAGTTTTATGTTTGATACAGGCTTAATAGCCAATCCATCCAATAGAAATTCATTGGGGTCCAACTGTCCCTTGTTGATGTGGATAGATTGTGTTTTTGCTGGATTTATAAACATACCTAACTCATCAAGCCTCTGTTTCAAGATGTTAGTTAGAATATTAGCAGATTCGATGGACTTTACCAGGATGCATATATCATCAGCAAAGGCCATAGCCGAAGCTTTGAGCGAGTCTGAAATATTGACTCCGTAGGAGCTCACAATGCCCTCTTCCGTCAGCTCAGTTATAATGTGGTTGGTTGCCAGATTATATAGTATGGGTGAAAGGGGGGCCCCCTGCATCAGGCCTCTCTTTAGTTCTATCTTTTTTGAAGTTAACTTAAATTTTTATACTTGCCAATATAACACGAACCCTGACCCTAGAGTAGTATCATATTCTTTTTCATATACTCACCAACAAATGTCGTATTTACTTAATTACATAATTTCTCTATTTCTCTGAATAATAGCATGAATTCTACTATTTTAACTATCCTATTATACCTCTTATAGTACCTAACATTATACACCAAGAATTTTAGAGCTCCCTACTGGCGCCTGTTACGAAATACTTGTTAAAAAAGTATCGATAGAACCACCTACAATTTAGAAACTGTCTTGAGTTACTTGGAACTTCAATTCTAGGTGCAACGTGGCTAGTTTTCAGGTTAGTGGAGTTATAAGACAACAGCGTATAAAAGAGCAAACATCAATACCTTACCAACCGAGTATTTACGCAGAAAAAAACGAACAGATGTCGAAAGTCCCGACCAAGGGCTAGTTAAGAGGGTTGGGATCGTACCAACCTAGGTGTTCATTAAGGAAAAAGGAATCTCCGCCTAGGTTACGTTACTACAGATAAAGAATGGTCGAAGGTAGGATCGGTTTGGGTAAGGTGGAAGAAGTATTGAAGTTTTAGGAAGAAATTAAGAAATCGTTAGTCTGAAGACTAAAACCAATACCGGCCCACAGTTGCGGAGTCGTCTACCCAATTTACCTCCGTGGGTCTTGTACTACGGTTGCACAAAGGTAAAACTAACCAGAGCAAGGTATAGCCAGTAGCCGCTGTAACATTGGGTAGACCCTGAGATGGGCTGTATCGGGCCTTGACGACGTCACAACCAAGCCAATTAAACATCATTTAGTCAGTAAACCGATAAAAATTCGAAGAAACCCAACTATCGTAAACAACTATAAAGGCTGGCGAGCAGCTTATCTTATTGAAGTCGAGGAAACGTTGTAGTTTGTATGTAAGGTAAAGACGATATTAGTACAAGTAGTCGTATAGACTAAAATGACACTTTACCAAGTCTTAAGAATTGTTGTATAACACAACCGTGAGTCACTTCGCATGTCTGTAACTTCCGTGAAACACTATTGTACATAGAATCCAAGATTCAGATTGACAATCATTGTGTAGTAGTCCACAAAAACGGGTCTATGTCCTCTCTAACAAGAGACATTATCAATAAAGGGTTCTCTTAACCACTTATCTAACATGTGAAAGTCATCCTCGCATATTGTGTACTAGTCGATTTAGACCATAGAGTTTTAAACAAATCGACGTACTGGTGCCTGCTAACTTAGTTGTCTGAAGTTAGTTTCTGTGAGGTAGATCAGTTATCCACAAAAACATTAAATCTCAATTTCTCGGTTTGATATAGTGGTCAACAGTGTGTCAGTTAATAAAACTAGTCTGTGAAGTTTCATACGTGTCTCCTAATTTGTTCTTGGAAAAGTATACGAATGAGATTCGTAGGTTGTAACTTCGGAGATATTGAGGTCTCTGTCACGACATGTGACCTATAACCAAGGGTCCAATATATGATCATAATACATACTATGTCGCATGACCGGCGTTAGGTAGGTTACTCATTTAAGGAACTCCCTAAGGATACAGGCTGTAAGTAACTACCCATATAATACAGAGAACGACTGCTACATATGTATGATAAATAGTTCTGACTAAGTTCTAGCCAATTAGTCTATTACTCGTCTAACTACGTGAAAGGTCCTACGTATATATTAGCGTCGTTAGTTGGCCGTACTCGTAGGCTTCGAAACTCATTCTCAACTTACCTCAACTGACGCATCACGAGTGTTACGGGCAGAAGGCAGTTGAGTCAATAATATACCACCAACGAGTCTAAGGTACATATCATACCAACTTTCGCCAGTAGTCCGGAAGAAATCACAGAACGAAGGACTCACGACCTTCATACACCATGGTTGTTAAGGTGTAAACCATTCCAATCGGGTTGACGTGTTAGGCTATGTAATTACAACAACCATTAAGACCTCGGATAGTCAAGATCATACGAAAGTGATAAACTGATACCGGCTACAACCAATACTGGACTCATTATCATCTATCATTTCGTTAAAGACTTGAAAAAAGAGACTGACGGTCGATTCCCCTAAGTACGTCAGGACACCACCGATTCGTTTGAATTGTCAAATCCAACCTTTGTCGAGACCTTCCATCGAGCCGTTTCTCTTTTTCATAGACCAACGAATAAGACACTAAATTAGTCCGGAGATATATGTAACCCGTATATGGGTTCTAATCCTTCCCGGTTATGACATCTTATTACGAGGTCTTAATGAGTTTTTGTAATAATACTCTAACAGTCAACCCGTTGGGTATGGTTTAACTTACAACCATATTTTA
>NW_007480966.1:19958-20191 GCF_000475195.1 Diaphorina citri
ACCCTCAGCAGATGGTTAAATGGACAGGCACCAAGAACATGAGCCAATGTTTCAACATTTTGATTGGTCTCGATTCCATTATGGCATCGGCGACATTGTACTCCATCCTGTGACCTACCCGGAATAGCCCGAACTGCTGCAGTGTTGGTCGTTAATTTGTATAAATCAGTCATTTGGCTATTTGTTAAGCCTTCTTTGGTTGATAGCCATTTGTTGAATTTCCGACCCTCCTT
>NW_007480967.1:0-299 GCF_000475195.1 Diaphorina citri
CGCTTACAAGACAAACAGGCTAGTCACGCTACCCTCCAAGCTAACTAGACTGCCTGTGAAATAAGTCATAAATCAACAAAATCTCAAGCTAAATGAAACAGACAATACGTGAATATACATCCCATTTCTTTGACTCTGTGTGCAATTTTGATTGAAGTCAATTGCCCAACATATGTACATAGAGCGCTCAAGCAAACTCTACATCATCATTCTAATCTAAGAATCTTACACAGTGAATGAGAAGAAGCTACAGGCCGCTCAATTGAACAATAAAGAGGAAATTGTCACCGACTGTTCGA
>NW_007480968.1:0-299 GCF_000475195.1 Diaphorina citri
ATTGCATGTAAGTATATTTTTGTATACGTTCTTACTTACAAAGAGGTCCTCAGCTGAAGTGCATAGCTAGATAACTAAGATTACCTATGTAACTTAGTATGTGTGCAATACAGTGTGTGGGTTGCTACCCAAATACAAAGTTACTGGAAAAGAAACGAAATGAATTTTCTATTCCAAGTACTTGTAACGAGACATTTTACATTTGCTCCAATACATTTTCAGTTCTATTTTTACTTTCCTTATCCTATAGGAAGGAAAGTAATGTAATCGGGTCAAAATTTCGATGGTCAGTTTTTAGT
>NW_007480969.1:0-299 GCF_000475195.1 Diaphorina citri
CCTGGTGTATTTGTGTCTTTGAAAGCCCTCATGTTTGTGATGTCACCTAATGTAGGTATACGTGATCAGAGATGTGTTTATTACACAACTGGGATTTTTATTCCACAACTGGGATTCAAACCGCAGCCCCCTGGTTACGAATCCTATGTCTCGGCCAAAGAAGTCTACGAGGTTGCCACCAAGGTATTTCTAGTGCTCATACTGTTTATTTACACTGCTCGAAGACCAAAGTGTCATTTTAGAAGTAGTAAAGTTTCCTTTTAGTAGGACTTTGTCACCAGTAGTCTACTAAATATTAT
>NW_007480970.1:0-299 GCF_000475195.1 Diaphorina citri
TCCAAGAGCAGAGCCGAAAACAATCGACCCCGCCGAGAATCAAACCCAAGACCTCCAGTGTGCAAGCCTAGTGTGATACCCACTCCACCATGGAGGTTGCTAAGAGAGAAAAATATCAGTGGACACTCATTGAATATTTATTTATTTATTGTGTTTCAGTATACAATATTGTATGTGCACAAATATATATATATATAAAAAAACAATACAATACAATACATAAAAAAACAATAAACAATACATAAAAAAAACAATACATAAAAAAAAAAAAACAATACAATACACTCACTATTTGTTTT
>NW_007480971.1:0-299 GCF_000475195.1 Diaphorina citri
CTTTCATTGAAGTCCAGGTACTTGGGTTCGAACCTCACATAAAGGTAGGATTCATCCAGCCTGTAATGGGGAAAAAAATGAAAATTTATTAGAATTAAAAATATTACAGATTGCTGTAACACAATTATTTTCAAAACACAAATTATTTTTTAAATTATTTACACTAAGCAACAAGGCCATGTGTGTCCCATGAAATTGTATGTCTTTTGAGTGTGTTTGTATCATAGTTCTTGGGCTAAATCAGATTATTTATCAGGGGGATAGGTATGCAATTTTTAAACCCATCACCAATCAGTCAT
>NW_007480972.1:0-299 GCF_000475195.1 Diaphorina citri
GTAGGTACCCACCCACAGAAAAATGTTTCTCGTATGGCAAAGCTGATTTTCGTAGAACAACTAACGACACGGCACATTGGGTCGAAACTTTAGGTATATTACTATATTCCTCAAAGAGTGTAAATCGATAGCTCAAATTACAATAAAACTACCTCATTGGTATAAACATATGTACCTAGACAGAAGACAGACTTAAAAGTAAATAGCATGCTGTGGAGAATAATTTTACATAGACCAACAACCGACAATATGTTGGGCAATGTCTGTCATCAACCCGCTTCAGTAGGTAACGGCGGTAC
>NW_007480973.1:0-299 GCF_000475195.1 Diaphorina citri
GTCAGATCTTGCTGCATTGCATTAAACCACTTACTTTGCAGTTATTTTCCAGTTACCTGCCTTTATTGAGTGTACAAAATTACTTGGTAGGCACTCTGTTGAATACAAAGTAGGTACCTACTTACTGAAAAGTTGTACAAAAAAATCAATTGCCTATACACCCTTACCCTTTTTGTTTATTGCAAATATATCTTACCTTGAATGTAATATTTAATCTTTTCTTTTTTTTTTCTCCATTTTCTTTGCTCAGAATGGCTCGTACAAAACAAACTGCCCGTAAATCCACAGGAGGAAAAGCT
>NW_007480974.1:0-299 GCF_000475195.1 Diaphorina citri
TGAAAAATGCAGAGCAATATTTCCACGTCATTAGGTTTTTCTTTTTTCTCATAAAAAAAAACTAAATACAGAAAATCTGCATTCAAACATTTTTTTTTTGAAGTTTTTTTACTTCCCTCTCCCTCGCTCTCCTCGGTCTTAAACTAGGGTACATTTCATGGAACAGTGAGAAAGGGAGAGAGAGAGAGAGAAAGGAGAAAAGATAAAGAGAGAGAAGGAGAGAGAAAGAGAAAGATATTGAGGGAAAGAGAGAGAGAGATAAAGAGAGAGGAGGAAAGAGAACGAGCGAAAGAGGGAGA
>NW_007480975.1:0-299 GCF_000475195.1 Diaphorina citri
AAAGTGTTCTTCCTATTGAATTGAAGTTTTTATTATCAAGGCATCAAGGTGTGTCATTTAGTCTAGCATTAGAGTGCTGGGTTGTGGTACCAATAAATTGTGCCAGCAATGAGCAACATAAAAAAAAAGTGTTGCATCAATAGATTTGAGTCTTGTTGTCTGTGTCTTACTGTCATAGTATGCCCATATTGTATGATATTGCCTACTGTCGTAGTATGCCTAAATGCCCATCGACTTGTGGTCCTAACAAATTTTGCCAGCAAATGAGCATCTTTTTATATTCTTTTCCTTCTCCTCCT
>NW_007480976.1:0-299 GCF_000475195.1 Diaphorina citri
GTTTTATTAAAAACTATTTATATGATCTGACGGCTAATATATTTTCTTTTTTAAATTAAAATTTCCCCCGTAAAAATATTCATAGTATAGATTTGTGCAGCAAAATTACAATATAAGAGTACCTTTAGCATTTGAAATGTTGGAAACACCACCACAAATTTAATAGTATAGGAAGGATACATAAAATAGATTTTTTTATCAGATAAAAACAGGGTGAACAAACACATAATTATAATGCTTTAAAAGACACTTACCACTTAGTTCAGTCAAAGATGTTGCTAAATGATGTTGCAAAGCCG
>NW_007480977.1:0-299 GCF_000475195.1 Diaphorina citri
GTTTTTTCTGATTATTAATTATGGCCTCAGAGGTAGAGGTAGGGTTCGAGTCCCAAAAGTGACTGGAAAATTCTAGAGAAAGAAAAAAGCTTTGCACCTACATATTATTTATTCAGATAATCATCCATTGTTTTTCCTAAGATTTTCTTCTAATCTACCCATAAGTTGTAGGTACCTACTTACTTTTATCTACCTTTCTCCATACAATGCAAGGTTCACACAAAAAAAATGTCTTTTCTTTGTGTTACTATATCACAACTTTGGTGCTCACTGCAGCATTGTAGGATTTTTCCAAATAC
>NW_007480978.1:0-299 GCF_000475195.1 Diaphorina citri
TAATTTTTTTCCAACAACAATGAATTTAAAAGTTGTTTCTTTTTTTGTTTTCTACATTTTATATGAAAAAAAAAAATGTTAGGATGTACCGTAATCCCGTACCGTAAGGATTTTTCGAACATGGCGGCCAAAAAAGAGGTTTTATCTCGTTTCTGGTAATTTTTTTCCAACAACAATGAATTTAAAAGTTGTTTCTTTTTTTGTTTTCTACATTTTATATGTTTACACTTTTTTTCTAGGATGTACCGTAATCCCGTACCGTAAGGATTTTTCGAACATGGCGGCCAAAAAAGAGGTTT
>NW_007480979.1:0-299 GCF_000475195.1 Diaphorina citri
ACCCCCAAGGTTGGGGCAAGGTGCAGACCAGCGAAATTTTTTTTTTTTTTTTTTTTAGTTCTGTGGCCAGTATCACTTTTATATATGTAACAAGCAGGCTCCGCCCGCTTGCGCGTGGCTGTGAGGCATGGCCGTATGCATAGAGGCATGGCCGTAGGTGACCGTAGACCCGTAGAGTAACTTACCGTATCGTACAGCACCTGACTATACTTGACTGTACTTAATCGTATCTGACTGTTCTGTACCGTATCGTACTGTAGCTCACCGTACCGTATCGTACTTGACCGTACCTGACTATG
>NW_007480980.1:0-299 GCF_000475195.1 Diaphorina citri
TATTTGAACATCTTTTCCAGCGAAAATTTAGATCATATGGCAGTACACAAAACACGAAAAAGACACACTATTCTCACGCGAAAAGAAATAATGTGTATAATTTATATAAGAATTAGAAAAATATTTTTGTCAAAAATAAATAAGGCAGCGATAAGTTTCGGCAAACTTGTTGATATAAAAATAAATAAAGTTTTTAAAAAAACACACACGATTATAAAAACGTACAAAAATATAAATGCAAACGATGAAAACAACGAGCACAAAGTTTTATACTTGTCACGATCAACGCTAAACTTAAA
>NW_007480981.1:0-299 GCF_000475195.1 Diaphorina citri
ATGCATGGTAAACAGACATAATGGTGAGGTAAGATGAAGGTCTTAGGCCTCCTTTTTGCGGTATTAAAAATAGTCTAAGGCCTGCCGCACATTGGACGATTAGACACACACAAAAAGCCCACTCAGAGGCTTAGTTGTAAGGGCAACAAAAAAAAAAGACGGGTCAAGCTTCTACGAATCCACACCACACATTGAAAGCGTAAACGAGTCGCGCGATGCCACCTGAATATCCAAACCTATAAAAATGATATAGACAGACCTTTCACACTCTAGGAGACCCAAGTCTGCTAAGATCTTAT
>NW_007480982.1:0-299 GCF_000475195.1 Diaphorina citri
CTGGAAGGGACAAAGGAAGAGGAATGTAATCTATGTTTTCTACAGAAATAAGGACATTAATGGCTACGAAAGAGTCAACAAGAAATGAACTACCCTAACCCGACACCAGCAATGTGCTGAATGGGTTGTAAAAACTTTTCACATTTTTTTTTACTGTTATTTGCTAAATTTATCTGAGAAATTCGAAGAATCTGCAAGCTTTATGCAGGTATGCAGATACCAGTCAAGAGTTATACGTATGTACATAGGTAGGTAATTTAATTACTGTGAAAGGTCTTACCATACTGACAGTTGCTGCC
>NW_007480983.1:0-299 GCF_000475195.1 Diaphorina citri
CGACGATCGATCGATCTTAAAGTTTAAAGTCCCCCAGCCAGACGGAATATGTAATACTAGAACACACACAGGTACATATCTAATATCTGTGTGGGTTGCAGGGAATAATTGGAAAACCTTGGTAACATTCAGACTAAATAACCCAGATATTCATGGCTACCTAGTGAAAAGTAATTAGTAATTAGTCTAATTAGATATTTGACAAAAAAAAGCAATTATTAAGAAAACAGAATAAAAATAACATTACAAAGTGCTGACTTGGTGGTGTAAGAAATTAAATTATCTTATCTAAGTATACC
>NW_007480984.1:0-299 GCF_000475195.1 Diaphorina citri
TATTTGACGATTTCCTTGATTCAAATCAGTAGATCTACTCAAATCTATCGCTAGACTAGATCAACTAAACCGCGTCAATCCAACACCCACTTTATTCGGTTTCTCCTCTGAGCAACGACCTTCTCAGCAGTCATAAATTGTACTCTATGACGTCACAAGGTCATTCATTCACTTTCTTTCGGTCGTTAATTACGAGTGACAGTGTTCGCATCAAGATACAAGATCAATAAACAATGCTAATAGAAATGAGACGCGAACAATGACTGCTCAAATCATGACTGCCTCGCATCTTAATAAGT
>NW_007480985.1:0-299 GCF_000475195.1 Diaphorina citri
CTCGTTTTTCTTCGTCTTCCTCTCCTCCTCTTTGATATTTCTCATCCATTTTTCAAGTTTCAATTATCTTTCACACCTAATTCTTTTCTTAAGAAGAAAGCCAGGGTCAAGTAGCTTTTATGAGTAAGTGGGTGAAAAAGAATGCCTTAATACCTTGAAAAGTAGGTATGTAGGTACCTAATATGTGTGTAGGTATGTGTGTACCTACACACATAACTACCTACTTTGGTAGGTAGGTGTTTATCGAAGGTATTCGATTTCTTCACTGACAAAAAAATTAGTGATAGGGTGCCACAATT
>NW_007480986.1:0-299 GCF_000475195.1 Diaphorina citri
GAAGTTAATATACTTAATAGTACAAAGTACAAGCGCTCTGCCCAGTCAAGTCAAAACAGTTCGACAGCTTTAACATTGGAGGTCTTGTCGTCCTGAAATCGAAGAAGGTCATTTAAAATAGATGTTTTACGGGCCTTTTTTAGTTCGTCCTTCCTTTATTATTACAATAGTAATAAAAAGGTATGAGGGACGGGCTATTGTATTCGCTTCGGTGTCTGTCAGTCGGTCGGTCTGTCCCCATAGAAGGACTTATCCAAACCGGGTCGACCTATATATCAAATTAAAGGTCTTTTTACCAG
>NW_007480987.1:0-299 GCF_000475195.1 Diaphorina citri
CTCTCTCTCTCTCTCTCTCACTCACTTACTCACTCTCTCTACCATAATTTCTTATACAAGAGAGCATAACTTACAAAGATATTTAAAAGCATACCTAAGCGCTCTAGAAATGGAGTAGAGAGAGAGAGAGATATGAGAGAACACACATATTATTATTACTATTAAGGAAGGTTAGGTATCTGGGGTACCCACCTTTCTCAAAAAGCTAACAGATAACTTAACCCTAATATCTGCTGAGTAGACCAATATTCTGAGGAAGTGCTTATCTCTCTTTCAAATAGTTAGGTGGGTATGAAAAG
>NW_007480988.1:0-299 GCF_000475195.1 Diaphorina citri
AAATTAAAATCGCCGTCATTGGCATTCCTGACCATTCTATTAAGAGGTGAGTGATAGCTGTAATTAGTGTGACATGAGTTCACGTAGAATATTGTAACATAAAGAAGGCTAACAAAAGATAGGGTGGTGGGTTAGACGGTGCGGTGGAGGGGTTTAGCCCAATGCAATTTTTCGTTTAAAAACTTCAGTTTTACTTCAACTATTAGATTGAACAACAAAAAGTTGAATCATGAGAACGTGCCTTACGTATGAATGCTAGAAACAGTTAGAGATCTCGTCATTTGATCTTTCATCCATGT
>NW_007480989.1:0-299 GCF_000475195.1 Diaphorina citri
AAACTTTTTTTAAAGGCTTTATGGCAGGATTCTCACACAGTGAGCTCTTCCACCCAACCAAAGATAGGATAGCAAAAAGGGGAAAAAACTTAACTTTTTACTTTCCTTTTCCTATAGGAAGGAAAGTTCTGTAATCCGATTGAGTGCCAAAACACGTTTTTGAGGTCTCTAGAGTCTATATTTAAAGTTTGAACCATTGTTCCGTGTGTCTGTCTGTGTGTCTGTCTGTAAACAAAATATCTCGAGAACGTTAAGAGCTAGAAACTTGGAATTCGGTATGTACCTAGTCCTCTAATGTC
>NW_007480990.1:0-299 GCF_000475195.1 Diaphorina citri
TTCATATACTCGTAATTAAGTACATAGGTCTATACCTATTATTCTTATTGTTGTTCGTACATTGGGCAGTACACAATTATTGTCTACTGCATACTTCATTACTTCATATACTCGTAGTTAAGTACATCTACCTATTATTCTTATTGCTGATCTTGCTCAAGAACGCAATGTTAAGTGCGTCATACTTCGTTATCACGAGTTGCTTATTTTCAATCCCCGGTATTCTTCAAAGTTCATGTTTTGGTCGAAAATAACAAACAACACAACACGAGAGATGAGGGCAAAATGTAAATAGAAGA
>NW_007480991.1:0-299 GCF_000475195.1 Diaphorina citri
TTGAAATAGGAGGTGGCCGAATGCGAACTCTCCACGGACAGTTCTACGTTCACGTTTTCTCCTGCGAATAGAATAGAATGTGGGTAGGTAGAATAGAATAGAATCGTTACTAATAGAATAAATTGTCTGGCTGGGGGACGTTACACAGGGAGTAGAGCAGCTTAGTGTGGCTGGGGACTTTAAGCAAGCAGGTATACCAGCCTGAAATTTCCCTTGCTAACGAAATAGCAAAGGTTGAGTGCGAAGGGCATCCACTCGTAAAATTTGTAGCCAAAACCAAATGTCAGCCCAAAGCAATC
>NW_007480992.1:0-299 GCF_000475195.1 Diaphorina citri
TTCTCTTCTTCTCTTTCTCCTCCTCTTCATCCTCCTCCTTCTCCTACTCTCTCTTCTTCTTTTTTCTTCCTCCTCCTCCTCCTCTTTCTCCGCCATCTTTTCCTCCACCTTCTCCGTCTCGATCTTCATCTTCTTCCTCCTCATTCTTCTCAATTTTTGAATCATCCGTTAGAATTGATTAGGATGATGTTCACACATATGTTACCTGAACATTTAACCCTTTGGCGTCTCCAGGTTAGAGGTCCTCCAAGAGGTTCTTCATTAACCCGTTCTAGTCACGGTTTATGGGGGCACGGTTG
>NW_007480993.1:0-299 GCF_000475195.1 Diaphorina citri
GGGGAGCAGGCCCGTAGCCAGGGTTTTATCGAGGGGAGGATGTGAATGCTCCACATTTTCGGAATCGACCCCATAGTAAAAGAGCAAAAATTAAGCTTCTACATCAGGGACATCACAGACTGTTCCTTCTTAATCGAAAAAGGAGTCAAAATAAAATGCGTAACTCGTCTATTGTTCATAATAATTAATTAATTAAAATTTAATATAAAGCTGGCGGAAATCTTGTTTAAAGAAAATAAATAATAATATACTTACAGGGTCTACACACGGCAATATACTGGGTCTCCCTAGTCTCAGGG
>NW_007480994.1:0-299 GCF_000475195.1 Diaphorina citri
ATACCCTGGAAGATTTAAGTCAATTTTTCTTCTTGGAGTTTATTTCCTCACATTATCTTTCTAAATCTCTGAACTACTCTACAAAAATATGTGTGATAATGATAATCCTGATATGTGTGATAATTATGTGTTGATAACCCTTCATCGATATTAACTTGGAAATCGGAATAACAGTCCTATCACCCATTTAGTAGTAATTATATCATGTCTAGTGAGAATCGTATTGGCTTCTTGATTCATAAAGGTAGTAGAATAGGTGCATCTTACGCCCAATCTGAATCATTCCATCGATGGACCAC
>NW_007480995.1:0-299 GCF_000475195.1 Diaphorina citri
TTTAGAGTTTTCACACTATCCATCGTTTTTGTCGTCATGGTCTTGATGTAGAGCCTTGACACTCGAGAGGAGGACGACTTTTATTGCGTTGTTTTTTAGTTTGTGTTCATATGTGCCAGTGTTTTCATTGCAACTCATGAATCCACTAATGATAATGAATATCGTGATGTTAATTATAATGGTGTCGAATTTGTTGATGATAATCATGGCGTTAATGATGCTTTCAACGAATATACTAGCAATGCTGTGATAGTGGTTTTCTTGATCCCAGTTGTGTTCATAATCATAATGATTTTTTT
>NW_007480996.1:0-299 GCF_000475195.1 Diaphorina citri
AAGCTGTAACCTATCTGAAACCATATGTCTAGCATTTCAGGCTGTGCTGAGCTCCAGAAGAGCTGCATGGGTGAGAGAGAAGGAGAGAATGGTCTGACTGAAAATGAAAATACATAGACATAGTTGGACACTAATCAGTCTAATCACATTATAAAGAGTGACCGGAAAAATGAATAAATAATAGCTAGGACCTACATACCTAACCATTACTTAAATGCTCGTCACAATGGAGCAGTTGCAAATGGGTAAAAATTATAAATAAATGGTCGATTCCTATGTAAAAAGTTGGGAAAAATTCA
>NW_007480997.1:0-299 GCF_000475195.1 Diaphorina citri
AAACCGTCAGGTAACTCTAGACCACCCTGTACCTTGTATGTACGTTGCAGGTACGCGTAGACACACATAGGTAGATAGCTACAAGGAAAGTGTTAATAAGACTATTGACTTTGTGATTGCATGGAGATTAGGCGAAATGTGGAGGTATCTAGGCGCACGGCAGTGCGCCAGGCCAAGTTCCGGCCTGAGCACGCCAGTGTGTATATTACACGAAACATTTAGACGCATTTTTACCCCTATCATAACTCCGTCAATTTTCGAAGTTCTAGCTTTACCGGAAGGGGTAGAAAAAACGGTTC
>NW_007480998.1:0-299 GCF_000475195.1 Diaphorina citri
ATCATAGTGTTGAAGGAGGAGAAAGATGACGTCATACCTACCAGGGTATCAATGACTTTAATGAAGTTACGTAACATTATTTGAATTTCGTGAAGCTCATGTGCATAAATAAAGTTATAGGTAGGTAATATTCAGTCTAGTGGTTTGACCTTAGGAGTGTGTAGAGACTTTATCAAAATTTCAGTTTTTTACGTCACTCTTCAGATTTTTTTTTTTTTTTGAAGAGGTTTGACAGAGGGAACTGTAACTGCTATGGTCCTATCGTCCCGAAATCGAAGAGAGAAGGAAGACAGGATAGG
>NW_007480999.1:0-299 GCF_000475195.1 Diaphorina citri
CGGGCGGGAATCGAACCCGCGGCCTAGCGCTTACAAGGCAGACGCACTACCAACTAAGCTAACTAGGCTGGCTACTTTTCCTTGAATAAGATAGGAAAAAAACGCAAGTAGGAAGGAACTGGAAAACAATAGTTAGGTACCTATGACCTAATGAACAGGATTCTGAAATATTTAACAACATAATAAGCCGGATCCAAATAAGAATCTACTCAAACATACACACTTGAGACTAGACCTAGACCAGTCAAGATAATATTTCCGTAGGGAAAAAGTATGTAAAAAATGATTTTCCTCATTGC
>NW_007481000.1:0-299 GCF_000475195.1 Diaphorina citri
TCAACGGGCAGTAAAGGAAGCTATGTGTTTGGATTGTGGGAAAGGAGTTCAAAGATGGTTTTGTGTATTGGAAAAGGCAGTGGTGGGGCCAAAATCAAGGGGTACTATTAAATGTTTAGACCTTGAATTTGAAGGTCCTACACAGGTCTCAGGAGGTCCACAATGTTTTTCACTTCCACTAATAATGATTAAAAAATACTTTGCTTCATCACCTCAAACCATATGCTTTCTTTTTTCAATCACCGATTCATCATCCAAGAGATGAAATTTTTCTTAATGATAATGACTGTAAAGCTGTG
>NW_007481001.1:0-299 GCF_000475195.1 Diaphorina citri
CCTTTTGTGCTGTGAAGATTTCATTAACTCGACTACTCTTCCGAGGGTGCTTTGTGGGTTTGTGAATAACAATTTCCTCTGTTCCTGTTAGTATACCCACTGGGATTTGAGGATGTATGAAGTAAGTTATCGCGTCACTTCCTGTTGTCTGATTACTTTTTTTTACCATATATCTATTAATCATAATATGTTAAATTGTTGTTTATTAGGTGTGATGTGATATCTTACACTCGTATTTATGAACAAGAATGATCGTTCTTAGATCAGTCTCAAGTCAAAATTGACCAATCAAATGCCTT
>NW_007481002.1:0-299 GCF_000475195.1 Diaphorina citri
TAACAACGAAAGAACCCCCTCACAAGCCTATACACCGGTCCAAAGGACTACTCCGAAGGCCCCAGTTTCGGAGGAACAGGTCACAAGTCCATCACAGACCACAAGTTCATCACAGTCCACAAGTCCTGCACAGTCCAAAAGTCCATCACAGTCCACAGCAGTGTCACAGTCTTCACAGTCCTCAGAAACTCCATCACGGGCCACAAGTCTGTCACAGTCCACAACGCCATCACGGGCCACAGAAACTCCGTCGCGGGCCACAACTTCAGAACGGGCCCAATCCCCCGGGCCCGTGGCTG
>NW_007481003.1:0-299 GCF_000475195.1 Diaphorina citri
AAAAAAAAAAAAAAAAATCTACCATATCAGGAGCGACATACTATGCAATAAACTCGACGTGAGTTGAATTTGAACAGTTTTTCAATAAAAGAGGGTAATGGAAAGTAAAGAAAATATTACAATAATTCGCCCATTTCTATTCCACACCCTGTTGGCGAAATCACCCCCTTGACTACACACACCTATTGGTCTCAAATGAGAAATCGCATTAAAAATGTTTCCTTACTTTTTAGTCCGTCCTTCCTTTATTATTACTAATAATAAAAGGTATAGTGGACGGACTATTGTATTCGCTTCGG
>NW_007481004.1:0-299 GCF_000475195.1 Diaphorina citri
TCAGGCAGTGAAAATCGGAAAAGTGTCGCAACCTCGAATTAGAAGGTACGGGATCGACTCCCAGCGGAATCGAAAAATTACGAGGCAATGTGCTTGTGTGCACTCAGCCTCTTGACTTGAACCGCTTCAAGTAGCAATTAGTGACACGTAAACATCAGTGGAAAATTAGTTAAGAGCTACTCTGGTATTCCACTGAAGTTGAATAAAATACCTCAGTAATGGAAAATCACTTTTGCATACTCGATTGACAGAAAATTTCGATTAAATGAGGTGGTTTGCCTGGCAAGAAGCATGTATGT
>NW_007481005.1:0-299 GCF_000475195.1 Diaphorina citri
TCGCGGTTTTCGCGGAATTTGGAAACCGCGAACCGCAAAAATTCGAGTGAGTAGGTAGTCGATTGTACTTTAAATTTACCGTAGAAAAATAAAATGTAATAAAAAATATGGGTTCTTATTTAAAAATTCAAAGTTGGCACCCAATTCGCAGACTTTGCGAATTTTTTCGCGCATTGCAATATTGCCAAAATATCCGCATTAAAAATCAAAGACTTAGGGTACCTGGTTGTACCTTGGCCCCCAAAATCACTTTTTGATTTTTTTAATTTTTTCTATTAATGTTATTGGCATAATTTTAA
>NW_007481006.1:0-299 GCF_000475195.1 Diaphorina citri
AAAGCACCTTTGCAAATTTGCACTTCTCGTTTCGAATTTTTTTCATGTCACAGCAACCAATACATATAATGGTTGTTACGTCACTTTTACTCTAGATAGAGGGAACTGTAACTGCCAAGGCGCGTACTGTCCCTAAAGCGAAGAGAGAAGAAAGACAGGATAGGAGAAAGCCAGCCGTTCCGACAACGAACTTTATTGGTTTAGGATAAAATCCGCCTCAGGCGGGAATCGAACCCGCGAGTCCATATGTGTTGAAGCACGGTGTGTTTTAACTAAGAGTTGTAAATTATGATGTAAAC
>NW_007481007.1:0-299 GCF_000475195.1 Diaphorina citri
ATTGAGTTTTATCTTGCAGGGTTTGTTTTCGTAAACAAATGCACAGGAGGTAGAATCAGTACATTTGGATCCGTCAGTAAAGCAGGGGGCGAAATCATTACGTTCATTCAGGTATTTGAGGAATTTCTGTGTACATTCCGCCGATGAAATGTTAATTTTCTTATCATTGAAAAGGTACTCAACCTCGGGAATATTCAAAGTCCAGGGTGGATCTTGTGTTGTTATACATACAGGGTGGAGACTATCGATGTTGACTGAATGAATATTTCTTAATCGAGCACTCAGTGGTTTTGGTTTTT
>NW_007481008.1:0-299 GCF_000475195.1 Diaphorina citri
CAGACAGACCCACCATGCTAATAGGCAGGTTTCATTGGCCTTTGAAAGATTTTACCAAGAAAGGCTTGCAATTTCCTAGATTGTGTAAGCCCCTTATGTCGCTATGATGTTCTAACTCAACTATTTTTTATTTAGTATCCTATGTCTGTCTGTAACTCTGAATTTTGTCTGTCTGTATGTTTGTTACGAGATAACTTCTATCAAACGGTCGATATTGATGCAATTCACCACAAATTTGTCTCATTATTAGATTTTGTGGGCTCAATTGACCTTCGAGAACCCCATAGGAACTTTTCTCT
>NW_007481009.1:0-299 GCF_000475195.1 Diaphorina citri
AGGTGTGAAGTTGTTTGAGTATGACGTTCTTTTGGATGGAATCGTAAGCAGCTCTTATGTCGAACATGGTACATAATAGGTATTGTTTATTGACTAATGCATCGCTTATTTCAGTTTGTAGGCTTATCAGGTTGTCCAAGGTCGATCTGTTTCTCCTACATCCTGATTGCTCGGGAACGATTAATGTGTTGGATTCCAGGAAGAAGTTTAGTCTTTTAAGCACAATTCTCTCAAATAACTTACACAGACATGAAGTAAGGCTTATAGGTCTGAGGTTTTCAGGTAAAGTTGAGTCTTTG
>NW_007481010.1:0-299 GCF_000475195.1 Diaphorina citri
ACTTGGTAGGAAAAGCTGATGAAGAAATTTCATCACCATCAGCAAAATGTCACATAATTAGGAGGTTGTGCGGCGTACGACATTAAACTAAATGGCCAGAACGTGACGTATTTAAGTTAATAGAGGGAGATATTGTCTATGTTGCTGTCAGTTTTTCCCCCATCTTTTAGTTTAAGCTTTCCTTTTTACCATTTGCGTGAAATCTTGGAAAAAAGTATCTATAGGTAGGTAGGTAGTACCTATCTTAAGATTTTATCTCTCGTAGCTTCAGAACATCTGAACCGGCATGCTGATAGCTG
>NW_007481011.1:0-299 GCF_000475195.1 Diaphorina citri
GAACATAGGTGCATAACAATTTTATTTCCATTTTTTCCCCCGTATACAATCTTCTGGAACTGGCCACCAAGAAGTTCACCGACAGCGATGAAATATCTATCGATGGAAATAGATTCTTCAAACGGGAGGAAAAAAGCACACTCGAGGGGAAGAAGGAGGGATTCGTTTACAGGTTTGGATTGCTGCTGGCGAGAAATTGAAGAGACGAAAGAGGAAGGTGCCGCTCTCTTGGGGAAAGCGGAGGAATTACGAGCCGACACTGTGGAAAATAAAGGACGGGTATTTTGAGTTTGAGATTG
>NW_007481012.1:0-299 GCF_000475195.1 Diaphorina citri
ATTGATAGTATTCAAAATGGTTCCAAGTGGTTTGAAAGAGGATTTATCAATGGAAACCCAACTTTGTTGAAATTAGACACTGGATCTTGTGTAAACGCAATTTCCATTCAAGAAATTTCAAAATGGAATGTTATTCCCAAGTATCATAAGTGTAAGACAAATGTGATTACTTACACAAAAGACACTGTTGATGTTCTTGGTGAATGTATGATGTCTTGTCGTATTAACAATATTGAAAAGAATTTAAAATTCATTGTGACTAATATTGATACCTATCCTATTTTGAGTGCAGAGTCTTG
>NW_007481013.1:0-299 GCF_000475195.1 Diaphorina citri
AGTAAAAATTACTTGCGTGATTAGAAAAGCAAGAGAGATCAAGTCGTAAATTTGACAGCCACATAAAATGAGGAATTAGTATATTAGTTACCGAAAAAAAGCACCTAATTAAACCATTAAAGCAGAAAAATTTGATAGGTAGTTAATTGAGCAACTACCAAATTGTGTCGAACTATTCCAACTGATTGGTAGGTAATATAATGTGATGCCCGGATGTAATGACGAGATCATCATAAAATTGAGAATTTGACTTCGATCGAGTCACTTTCCAAAATTGAGACCATTACGTGGTTGTAGGT
>NW_007481014.1:0-299 GCF_000475195.1 Diaphorina citri
CGTCCATCTCCGTGGACTTTTTCAAGGAAACTCTCGTGGTACAATTTCAAGGAAAGTTTCCTTGAAAAAGTCCACGGAGATGGACGAAACTCGAGTCCGATAAGATCAAAACCGGAACGTGTATCCATTGTATCATATAAAGGTAATAAGTTTTGTAGTTACCTATTTCATAGCAAAATTTTATGACTTGACGTGGACTCGAAACATCAACCTTCGAAATAAGTCCACAGTGCTAACCACTACACCACTGAGGTTGGAAAAAACGGTGTAAGAGTAACACATACGCCATAACCTTCCAA
>NW_007481015.1:0-299 GCF_000475195.1 Diaphorina citri
CGGCTTCGATTCGAATGTGCTGGTCTGCCTGGAACAAAACCAAGAAAATCATTTATGTAGTTAGTAAGGTAAATATTAGAAAAATTGTCTGGAACAAACCCATGAAAAACGATTAGTAAGGACTCAAGGAGTCAATTGACACGTTGAAAAATTCGCCTTAATACAAAGGAGACCCTTTGTTTACAAATCCTCTAGAAATAATTGGTATTTAAGGAGTCGTGTGAAACGAAACCAAGTAAATCGTATGATAAATTCCGCCTTTATTACAATCCAAGGACTGCTCCTTACTGTAACAAAGT
>NW_007481016.1:0-299 GCF_000475195.1 Diaphorina citri
GTTGTATATCTATTTGTCTATCTATGATAACCTATAGTACCTGGGTTTGTAAGCGAAAGACTTTGGAATGTAGCTACTGGCGATGCGCGATGTAATATGAAATGACCGGATACCGTAAACTGGTCGATAAATGGGTAGGACACCAGTAATTAATTGCTTTTTTTATGTTTATGTAATTTACAAGCACCTAAGTATAAACTAACTATGTAATTCGTTATGATCTTCGGATTTAGAGGAACCAACTGATAAAAGTGATTAGCTGATAAAGCAGAAACATACAGGTGAGAAGATAGATCCTA
>NW_007481017.1:0-299 GCF_000475195.1 Diaphorina citri
GACACTAAAAACTGACCATCGAAAATTTGACCCGATTACATTACTTTCCTTCCTATAGGATAAGGAAAGTAAAAATCTTTAGTTTTTTCACAATAATTTCCTTTTTCTTCTCATTTTCCAGACATCAATTCGCCACTGTGTGTCGTGTCCAAGTCGAGATTCCTGACCAGTGAAGGATGGTCGGACATTGGAAACCACAGCTTGGACTTCGAGTCACCCTTCAAACTACACAAGGTACCCTAAGACCCTAACTACATATACTTTGAAATTCATACATAGATAGAAATTCATACAAACTA
>NW_007481018.1:0-299 GCF_000475195.1 Diaphorina citri
ATAGATCTACAGAGGTCGCAGTGTTAATTGCATACTCTCTTGGGAGAGGAGCAACCAGTCCCATAATAGAATAGAATACTTGATGTAAACTTATAATATGTGCACGTATATGCACCTATAATGTGTGCACGTATTCAATTAGTGAATACTCCACTAAAGATTCGGTCGCTTTGTGAAGGTCAATTCAAACTAAATACCTACATAAGGTACCTACCTACATCATAAGGTAGGTACATTGACAAAAGTGAAGTACAAAAAAATTAGTGGAGATGTCAAATCGCTTGTTCATTTTTTTTTTT
>NW_007481019.1:0-299 GCF_000475195.1 Diaphorina citri
TTCGGAGTTTTGACTTCAGATTTGGATTTTTCACAACTTTTTACGTAGGAATCGACCTTTTATTCATAATTTTTACCCCACTGCAACTGCTCCATTTGGTGTTTTACCAAGTGTTTGTATCAACAAAAGAATACAAACTTAATCCTCTGATTTTTTAAATAAAATATTATATCAAAATGTTCGTCCATTTTCAGGTTCGCAAGCATATCATTCATACAACAGCAATCCAATAACGAGTGTTTGGAAGAAGTGTTTGAGGATTCCAGAGGTATGCCAGCCGGCATTGTTAAAGTTGATTC
>NW_007481020.1:0-299 GCF_000475195.1 Diaphorina citri
TCCTGTTTTTTCAAAGATTAGCTCTATAAGAGGAGTACCTATCTACTTGAAGTCCCCAAGTATCCTACCCTCAGATAGCTAGATACCCAATAGTATTTCCTCAGTATTTTCCTGTGGTCTTTCAGCAGATGATTGTATATGCACGCGATATTTGCTAACATTTCAGATCTAAGGTCTAATTTTGCTGTGGAATTTGTACAAATATCGAGTATAGGTACATGATTATGATTCATCCAGATGAATATGGCAGCAAGGAGTCATCGACCCAAAATGAAAGAACCAATCAGAATGCGAGAACT
>NW_007481021.1:0-299 GCF_000475195.1 Diaphorina citri
CCTTTCTTCTTCTGTTACATAATGGATTTCTAACACCCTGAGAAAAAACAATAACAACTGGAAAGGATGCATTAAAAAAAAACTCTGAAACTACCCTGAGGTTCCTACCGAAAGAGAAACAGGAAGACCGGGAAAAAACTTGACAATAGGAAAACTTTGAAAAAAAGTTCCCATGTGTGTGTGGAATTTGGGTGGTAAAAAAAGGACGCCCAGGAAATGTAAAAAAAAACTACTGGCATTTTCTTCATTTTCAGTGTTTTTTACTGATGGGTATTGTCAGCTTTCAGCTTTTTGTTTAG
>NW_007481022.1:0-299 GCF_000475195.1 Diaphorina citri
AAGCGTTTACATTATCAGGTAATCATAATATGGCGACAAGATTCTGTAAAATATCTTTCATCTAATGTTTAGAAAGAACTTTAATCTTAAACCTGAACACTTTAATAAATACAAATAAAAAAAATAATCTTAAACATCTTGTGTTTAGAAAGAACCTTAATCTTGAACATCTTGTGTTTAGAAAGAACCTTAATCTTAAGCATCTTGTGTTTAGAAAGAATCTTAATCTTAAACATCTTGTGTTTAGAAAGAACCTTAATCTTAAACATCTTGTGTTTAGAAAGAACCTTAATCTTAAA
>NW_007481023.1:0-299 GCF_000475195.1 Diaphorina citri
TACCAGTGTACCTCATAGTATGCTTACTATTGACTCTGGAATTTGTGGATTAAACCCCCTTGTTCCACCTAGTCGTAGCCTAGGTTCGAAATTAGGTGGGAATTTGACCTTTTAGATGAGACGGAGAGAGAGAGAGAGAAAGGGAGAGAGGGAGAGAGAGAGAGTAAGGAAAATCGGGGGAAGAAAGATGGAAAGAAGAGAGAGAGAGAGAGAGAGAGAGGGAAATACGGGGGGAAAGAGAGAGAGACGGAGAGAGAGAGAGAGAGAGAGAGAGAGAGAGAGAGAGAGAGAGAGAGAGA
>NW_007481024.1:0-299 GCF_000475195.1 Diaphorina citri
CTGAAGGAAAACACAAATTATCGTGGAGGAATTAATTTCTAACTGGGCCACACATTGACTGTCTATTATGTTTATGCTCGTACGCGTATGATAATACCGGGAATAGTCAGGGCATAGGTTTATTATTCAGTTCAATCCTAAATGCACAAATATACTTACTTACATACGGACAGACATACCCGCAGAATGAGGAGACATAATAATAAAATTAATATAAATATAAACACAACACATCATACCTAGATTCACAGGAGGAAATATTGCATGCATATCGTTAATTGATGAGAACTTTTGATATT
>NW_007481025.1:0-1647 GCF_000475195.1 Diaphorina citri
ACGTTTACACAAGGGTTTTATAATCTCTTTGTCAATAAAGGAGAAGGAAGTATTTTTATTTTGTATGAAACAAAGCAGTAAAACCACACTAATGATACAATTTAAGGGTCTCACATGATGACCGCTAGGCTAGCAAGACACAGTATTGCAACGGTAGTGTAATCCCAATACTTTCTTTTCTTTCACAATATAAAGGTTAGGAATAATCATAAACATCGTAACACAAAGGCTAACGACAATAGAGCAAGGAAACAACAAACTCGTCACATGATGACCGCTAGGCTAGTGAACCTGTTGTTATTATGCAAGGAATTGGGGTAAGGGTTTGGAATCATTGACCTAGATTAGGTTTTCATTGTCTGAACTGGATACATCATCGGTATCATTATCACATTCCGACATGGAAGTGTTTGGAGCTAATTTTAATTTATCATGAGCGTATTTGTACGTACGATTTGAATTTAATGCTTTAAGTAAGTAACGATCATGTTCAAGTACTTCGACAATCTGCAAAGGTCCTCGGAATTTAGGGCTTAATTTTAACTGGTTTCGAGGTTCATTTTGAAGAAATACTAAATCACCAACAGAGAAAGGTTTAATTTTTGCTTTTCCCTTATCGAAATGAGCTTTATTGTAAGTAGCACTCTTAATGATATTTTGATCTGCTGAATCACGCAAAGTATCTAAATCTACTGTACTTGATCCTGTTACTGCTTCAGTTGGTATTACCATGTTTAAAGGTCTTCCTACTTTGCCTAATAGTAGTTCTAGTGGGGATGAACGAGTTACTCTGTTTATCGTCAAATTAATAGCTAGTTGAATGTCTAAGATAGCGTCTTGCCATGAACGTTCACCTAGTTCAGTAGCTGTCAACATGTTGGTAAGCACTGACATTACTCTTTCAACCTGGGAATTTGCTCGGGCTGCGCCTGTTGCAATGTAGTGTAAGTCAATTTGGTGTCTTCGACAAAAGTCTTTGAAATCAGTACCAGTGAAACATCTACCTTGATCTACTATTACTCGTGTAGGTGCTGCAAATAGCGAGATGGACTTTTTCAGTGCTCGAATAACACTATCGGAGTCAATTTTACGGGTGTGGTAAAGGAGTACGTATTTTGTGAAAGCATCAATTAAGACAATTAAATATTCTCTAGCATCATTTTTGCCGGACAATTTTCCTGTGATATCAATGTGAATTGTATGCCAAGGGGTAGCGGTTTTGGGTATCGGATGTAATTGAACTTGTGTTTTTCCGGAAGGTGTTTTCGCGACTTTACAAGTTAAGCAATTTTCTGTAAATTTCCTTACGAATTTAGCCATGTTTTTAAACCAATAGAATTCTGCTACTTTCTCTAATGTTTTCTCCCAACCTAAGTGAACTATACCTTCATGTACGTTATTAACAACTGACCATTTGTAAGAGTGAGGGACAATAGGTACACAACGGGTTTTATTGTTGCGTTGAATTTTACGACACACGATACCGGATCGAATCTCGTAGGTATTTCGAATATCTTCGGGTAACTCATTGTTCTGAATTTTAGTTAATGTGTTTAGGATATCTTGATCCTGACGTTGTGCTAACATTAACCAATCATCTGGTAAGGTAGTTAGGTCTACTCTAAGAATAGCGGGTTTTTCGGCTGG
>NW_007481025.1:6446-13510 GCF_000475195.1 Diaphorina citri
TACAACTATTACATATTTCGACATTTTATGGGAGACCACACATTTACAATGATATTGATTAAGAACACCTTGATTGAGAAAAAAAGCTCTACCTTTGTTTTTTTCCCTCTTCTTATACAATTAAGTATATTAGAAAAGTCTTCTGTTCTGAAACTGATTTGCTTATTTAGCATTAATGGTTCATTAAACCTTTTTATTTTATAAAATTAAACGAACCCTCGTTAAAGACTGCCCGTGGCCGGGGTGAAGGGACTTTTCAGTCTCATGTCGAGCAGATAAACAAGGTATATTCTATTTCTACCCCTTGAACTACTCTACACAGCACATAGTTTCAAAGGCACTCACACTCCCAGGTCTGCCGCATATCCCAAAATGGTGACCGGCCCTTATCGTAGATCCAGAAGGCCTAGCCAGGCATCCATCCACAGGACCAGTGTACACACACGGTTACGTAGCGAGTGTGGGACTTCGACGGAGTTTGATACCAAGTCAGACTGGGCACCTGGGGCGGAAATATACCCTAGTTAAAGTGCCTAGGTTTTGTTAGATGTACGCTACAGCTAGGGACTTTTGTAAATCCAATTAAAAAGCGGCCCCGTTCGTATTAATAAAATAATTAATAAAATAAGTTTGCTATAATAAATTTGTGCAGTGGTGAACAATGAACAGGCCTGTAAAGGGATTTTCAGTCTCATTCGAGCAGGATAAACAAGTATATATATCTCTATGAACTTTTAACTGCTCCGCGGCCTGTTCTACTACTTAAACTCTTCTGGGCGGCCTTTCAACAAAGCGACTTGAGTGTCATCGACTCAATTATTGTCCATTAACTACTCTCTGTCATATAGAAGCATCTGTCTTCACTACCACAGAACTGTCTTCTGTCCATGGACCCCCGACATGAGTAGCACACTTACAGAATCTTGACAACTGTGTAACCGCAGACTGTGACTTTGAAGATCCTGGCCACGGATGATGAGAGGATCTCTGATCGCATCGGGTCTAGGCATCAAACAGGATCACAGCTTCAGTTCGATTATCGTCAGCCGCACGAAACGGCTTGTACGTGCGTGGTGTAGTTATCTGAAACCTGCGGCGACAGGACCAGGAAAACATGGTTATCAGATACCTGGTGACGCATGAAGTACATTTATCAGTTATCAGCCAGACGTTTGACCATGACACATTACTGCTCAGAGACGTGTGACCTTGAAAATCTATTCAATCAGACACGAGTGGACCCATGAAGACTGGCCAAGGGGAGAAGATACTCGACACCTGGCAAGTCATCGGACAGGAATCCACAGCTTGATAGATTGGCGGTCATTGCCGCACGGAATGAGCTGTACATCCCTCGTCGACGTTAGTCTGAAAGTTGGTGCACGGGGGAAAGGCAAAATATTTAATCAGATACGTGTGACCTTGAAGACGGCCAATGGGAAGACATATTCGATCCTCCGGCAAGGTCATAGGACAGGATCACACAGCTTGAGGAGATTGTCATCATTGCCACATAAACGAGCTTGTACTAACCTGCGTCGAGTATCTGATATGGGGGAAAAAAGGAAAACATTTCACATCAATACGTGTGACCTTGAGACATTTATCAGAGAACCGTTGACCTGAAACATTTATCAATGTCGACGTGTGACCTTGAAAACATTTGCTCAGAGACGTGTGACCTTGAAAACAATTTTCAGAGAACGTGTGACCTGAAGACTGCCATGTAGATTATCGGTCATTGCCACACGAAACGAGCTTATACTCACGCGTCCCTACCCTGGAAGTAAAAAATATATCTTGTGTCTTTGCAAAATATAGGGATCAAGAAGTCTACATTGGGACCCAATCTCTTAGAAGTTGAACGCGCGGCCGCGCGCTATTCAGCTCTGATGTGAAAAAGCTCAAAACAATGTTTCACTCTCTCAAGACTTTGGTTTCGGCCAAATTAATCAAACTGTGCAGAGAGGTTTTTCATAAAATGGTAGATCAAAGAATCGTACTTAATCAACCTCCTGACTACCAGGCGAGCATCTTGACCCACTACACTCACCCATCGATTCTCATACACAGTGGAGACAGTTAAATCACTACAAAGGTGATTTTAAGTAACGTTGACCCGTGGTTGGTATCCACTCACATCCGTGTCCCATACACGACTAGAAGGTTGATCTCATTGCACTAACCCAATCGTTGAACGCGGGCACAGAGCACAACAACTGCGGGTTCTCAGGTCACAGGTTCACACTTTTTGGTTTGGGACGCAGATAAGAGCTGACCCAATACACTCTCGTCGGGTATACATGTCCCAGGTGACACGCCTCTTCGTGTTCGAGCAGGAGCTTAAAACCACTGGACATCAGTATAGACTAAAAGAGAAAAAAATATATTATATATATGTCGGGGCGCGGTGGCCGTCCTCGAGCTCTCCCTCTTCGAGTAGAGAGGACATAATAAATAAAGCAAACAAAACACTAACACGGGTAGTAAATAAAAGGCAAACACAGAAATTACACAATATAAGAATGAGAGCAATTAACTTTAATTATTAACAATATTGAAAAGACAGTTTAAATGAAATTGGAATTAGAAGCTAAAGTTACCTATCTAGAATGTTTATTTTGAACTTTACAAAATGGATACTCCCGTCCCAGATCCTACCAATGACACCACGACTAAGCGAACTATTTCGGCACTTGTATACACTTTGATTTCTTAATCCAGACTGATCCAAAGAATCAAAAGCAAGGAGCTCTCCGCTCTTGCAAAGGTACCTACTCTTCATACAGAGCATGGTGGGGGAGGGTTGTTCGATATAGTAGCGTGTATAGTTTTATGCTATAGCTTTTGTAGCACATTGGTACTTGGTATTAGGTACAGTTGGTTGGTAGGATCTTCACACGGTTTGCACCAAGTTCCTATCTCCGATACGGCCATCCTGACTTTGCATACGTCCCGGATGCAGCATCTAGAACAGAAATAGGGAAAACATTCCACGGCAGATAAACTGATTTAGACCACTCGGCCATTCTGACAATTGTTACGTTTCGTTCACACGTTTACTTGAAATACTTGAACAGGCAAATCTTGTACTTGTACTTGACATTTTTATCAGTTTTGTGCAAAAACCAAAGGATCGGGAGGTTACGGAAAACTCATCGTAACATTATTGTTTAACAAATAAGGTTTACAAAATTCAGGCCATTGTAATAAATCAATATGGAAACTTAAGTCCAAGCGAGGGTTGACAGCCTCGAGAGATTAACCATCTCTTTTAAGGAAGGGTTGACAGCCTCCATACAAATTCACCAATCTTGTAAATAGCCAAAATTTACGCAAGTTAACGTTTACACAAGGGTTTTATAATCTCTTTGTCAATAAAGGAGAAGGAAGTATTTTTATTTTGTATGAAACAAAGCAGTAAAACCACACTAATGATACAATTTAAGGGTCTCACATGATGACCGCTAGGCTAGCAAGACACAGTATTGCAACGGTAGTGTAATCCCAATACTTTCTTTTCTTTCACAATATAAAGGTTAGGAATAATCATAAACATCGTAACACAAAGGCTAACGACAATAGAGCAAGGAAACAACAAACTCGTCACATGATGACCGCTAGGCTAGTGAACCTGTTGTTATTATGCAAGGAATTGGGGTAAGGGTTTGGAATCATTGACCTAGATTAGGTTTTCATTGTCTGAACTGGATACATCATCGGTATCATTATCACATTCCGACATGGAAGTGTTTGGAGCTAATTTTAATTTATCATGAGCGTATTTGTACGTACGATTTGAATTTAATGCTTTAAGTAAGTAACGATCATGTTCAAGTACTTCGACAATCTGCAAAGGTCCTCGGAATTTAGGGCTTAATTTTAACTGGTTTCGAGGTTCATTTTGAAGAAATACTAAATCACCAACAGAGAAAGGTTTAATTTTTGCTTTTCCCTTATCGAAATGAGCTTTATTGTAAGTAGCACTCTTAATGATATTTTGATCTGCTGAATCACGCAAAGTATCTAAATCTACTGTACTTGATCCTGTTACTGCTTCAGTTGGTATTACCATGTTTAAAGGTCTTCCTACTTTGCCTAATAGTAGTTCTAGTGGGGATGAACGAGTTACTCTGTTTATCGTCAAATTAATAGCTAGTTGAATGTCTAAGATAGCGTCTTGCCATGAACGTTCACCTAGTTCAGTAGCTGTCAACATGTTGGTAAGCACTGACATTACTCTTTCAACCTGGGAATTTGCTCGGGCTGCGCCTGTTGCAATGTAGTGTAAGTCAATTTGGTGTCTTCGACAAAAGTCTTTGAAATCAGTACCAGTGAAACATCTACCTTGATCTACTATTACTCGTGTAGGTGCTGCAAATAGCGAGATGGACTTTTTCAGTGCTCGAATAACACTATCGGAGTCAATTTTACGGGTGTGGTAAAGGAGTACGTATTTTGTGAAAGCATCAATTAAGACAATTAAATATTCTCTAGCATCATTTTTGCCGGACAATTTTCCTGTGATATCAATGTGAATTGTATGCCAAGGGGTAGCGGTTTTGGGTATCGGATGTAATTGAACTTGTGTTTTTCCGGAAGGTGTTTTCGCGACTTTACAAGTTAAGCAATTTTCTGTAAATTTCCTTACGAATTTAGCCATGTTTTTAAACCAATAGAATTCTGCTACTTTCTCTAATGTTTTCTCCCAACCTAAGTGAACTATACCTTCATGTACGTTATTAACAACTGACCATTTGTAAGAGTGAGGGACAATAGGTACACAACGGGTTTTATTGTTGCGTTGAATTTTACGACACACGATACCGGATCGAATCTCGTAGGTATTTCGAATATCTTCGGGTAACTCATTGTTCTGAATTTTAGTTAATGTGTTTAGGATATCTTGATCCTGACGTTGTGCTAACATTAACCAATCATCTGGTAAGGTAGTTAGGTCTACTCTAAGAATAGCGGGTTTTTCGGCTGGTGGGGACAAATAGTGACCCACCGAATAGCGAGTACGAGCCTGAATGCACATTGCGAGTTTTTGTCATAGCTTCATTAATTATCTACCCTAAAGAGAGTTATATACAAAAAGTGTAGCATGGGAACTAGTATGCAAGTAACGGAGTCCCGGTATAATAATATCCTGCACTTTAAGAACCAGTAGGCCCAGCAATTCCAGTTTGTAGTGGCGATGTTTACACCTCAATTCGGGGACACTGATGTTGTATCGTTGAGGTAACGGCATTTCCATGTTAGAAACTTGTTATCTTTTGAACAAGAGAGTGTGTCTCAAATCTACTTCATAATGGATTAGAAAGGCTATAAAGGCTTTGATGAGAGTCATCCATAGTGGGACATCGAATGTGGCATCAGTGACTGGGGGCATGCATAACTTGGCATCCATTTTTGGGTGAGTTCGTGGATAAACTTAGTTGATGGATAACGGTTTTCAACCAACTTCAGATAAAGAGTAATAAAACTATCGCTTTGTTGTTTTTCACTGGAGCTTGTTAAAATGTGTGTGTTTAACTGTATTTGGCTTTTGGACTTGAGGAACGATAAAACTTGTTCATGTTTCTAAGCAAATGTCTTCCAAAGGGATGATTTGCACAGTGCTGTCCACTTGAAGTCTAATCTGAAGTTCGCTGGGATGCCATTTGAACAAGTAGCATCTGGATAGTGTGAGAGGGGATGTCTAATTTTTCTAACAATCTCTGGTATATCGGCTTGAGCTTGTTCCGTCCTTAACAATCCTTTTTCAGTTAGAGGAAAACGGTCAGGATAAGAAGAACATGGATGTCTTTTTGCCATTTCAATCTTTACCACAACCTAATAGCGGTAGAATTGAGCTTGTGACATCGACCTTGTAGTTAGGCAATGGAAACTAGTTCCTATAGTTTACGTGCAAATCGGCCAACAGCAATAAAATGATGAAATTGTGTACCGTTCACCTATAGTGCGCTATGTCACAAGTACGGCTAAGGTAACTCTTTGAAGAAAGCATGTGTGGACTCCCAGTTAAGCTTATAAATTGGTTACGGAAACACCCAATTGTTACCTGGTAGGACATGGTTCTACACATTCTGACGACGAAATCCCGGTGAGCGATTGGCTCTACGACATGACGGAAATAACTGCTTGTAATACTATAAAAGGTTTTGTTAGCTGCTTTCGAGAACTTTCAGAACTGTTCCATGAACTACAAAATTGATTTAGTCCAAAGTGGGAGTTGGGCGGTGGAAGATTTACAAGTAAACAATACCTTTTTCAAGAGATAGATCCAATGCTTCAAGTCGCGACCTCTTTTAAGCTGTCGGCTTAAGATTCTTTAGCTTTCAGAGCAGAGAGGAAGGAGGGGGAAGAGTTTACAAAGTAGAAACGCTGTTAAGTATCCAAATCGAAGAATTGAAAGCTGTTGAAATATGGTTTGAAGACCATGATAACGTCGGGGAGAGATGTGTTAACAACCTATCGTTTCAGATTAGAATAAACCATGTTTTGTGCTTCTGCGCGCTTTCTCTTTGAATGAGAGAGTGACTGGGTTGCTTGACAAAGATTTCTATAAAACTTGGAAGGAAAGTGTTTATGTCTTGAAGGTTAACACTGCGTACGAGGCTATCAATGCGACCGTTAGGCAACCAAGTCTTAACAACTGTTTCTTTGGGGGCTCATCATCTGAATTGAAGTCGTTTGCATGGTGACGCGACTTAGATTATAGGTGTCAATGGCTCGAACTTTGTAACCGACATAAGTTAGATAAGCAGTAAAGGGTTTGCAATAGAAGTCATAACAAGAAAGTGTCAACATTTGTCGTAACGTTAGGGATTTCCTTAGGATAAACTTTGTCCTAGAGTTGTGCGCTCCAGGTAGCTACCACCAGAAAATACGTTCGAAAAACTGAAGGTTCAACAACAATGTCTGGTCGACGATTTTACCTTGTACATTCTAAAAGGAGAGTGCTGTAGGCAACGGAGTTTGTAATGCGAGGTAGAGAAGACAAGCTGAAAAGTGGAAGCAATAGACGTGTTAGTAAATTGGGTCTATTAACAGGTTTT